>NW_009954615.1:166882-167541 GCF_000747805.2 Chaetura pelagica
CGGGGCTGCGGTGCCCGAGGAACGAGCACCGCGGGTGGCGGGGCCTCCCCTCTTCCGGGCCGCAGCCCCCCTCGCCGGGCATCCATCCCCCCCGAGTCCCGCGGGCTGTGCAGGCGGGTGCAAAGCCCCCGGGCGCTCCATTCGCCGGGATCCCGTGGAACGAAGCCGGCCCTTGGCCTAGGAGCGCGTTCGGCTCTGAGCTGGACACGCCAAACCGCGTTGCTGAGCATGAAACGCCGTGTTTGGCCAGGAGTCTGGGAGGGCCTGGTTGTTGTGTGCCCGGCGGTGTGTGTGTAGGACACAAAACTGAATATCTGGGTTAGTTTTCACTGCTGCGGGCAGAAGGGCGTAAAACTTGGACATTCCAGGTGATGTGAGAAGAAGAAAGACACAGCTCAGCTGCTCTTCAGTGCGGTGCCTTCACGTGCATCCGGGAATGGGCAGGGAAGCAACAGCCTTTCCTAGCCATCTGTTCACCTAATGCTCTGGAATTATCAACGAAACATCTTGCTGGATGTCACGTTATAGATCGGGTTTGACTTTGTTGTGTTGGGGGTAGTTCCTGACTCTGCCCAGCCGGGGGGAGGTGTTTGGGGCAAGGTGTCTCCGGCACCCTTGGTGGGCAGGGGCTGGTGCCCACCGCGGGCTGCTCCGCGGAA
>NW_009954615.1:168078-199076 GCF_000747805.2 Chaetura pelagica
CGGGGCTGCGGTGCCCGAGGAACGAGCACCGCGGGTGGCGGGGCCTCCCCTCTTCCGGGCCGCAGCCCCCCTCGCCGGGCATCCATCCCCCCCGAGTCCCGCGGGCTGTGCAGGCGGGTGCAAAGCCCCCGGGCGCTCCATTCGCCGGGATCCCGTGGAACGAAGCCGGCCCTTGGCCTAGGAGCGCGTTCGGCTCTGAGCTGGACACGCCAAACCGCGTTGCTGAGCATGAAACGCCGTGTTTGGCCAGGAGTCTGGGAGGGCCTGGTTGTTGTGTGCCCGGCGGTGTGTGTGTAGGACACAAAACTGAATATCTGGGTTAGTTTTCACTGCTGCGGGCAGAAGGGCGTAAAACTTGGACATTCCAGGTGATGTGAGAAGAAGAAAGACACAGCTCAGCTGCTCTTCAGTGCGGTGCCTTCACGTGCATCCGGGAATGGGCAGGGAAGCAACAGCCTTTCCTAGCCATCTGTTCACCTAATGCTCTGGAATTATCAACGAAACATCTTGCTGGATGTCACGTTATAGATCGGGTTTGACTTTGTTGTGTTGGGGGTAGTTCCTGACTCTGCCCAGCCGGGGGGAGGTGTTTGGGGCAAGGTGTCTCCGGCACCCTTGGTGGGCAGGGGCTGGTGCCCACCGAGGGCTGCTCCGAGGAACCTGTTCCTCTGGCCTCTTCTGTGCTGGGGATGCAGGTGCAGGCCGGGCTGTGCTGCCCACCCGTGTGCTGCCAAGGAAGGGCAGGCCTGGAAGGGGGTCCGTGTGAGCCAGAGGGGGATGTGGCAATCTCTGGACTGGCAAAAGCTGCTTTATTTCTTCCTCTACCTTTCAAAAAACTGCTCAGAAGGAATTTAGTTAATTTAGCTTAATGCATTCAAACTATGTAAATTGTTACCCTCTAGTGTGACTTTTAAGCTGTGATTAAGACAATGTTTTCTTTCAAATTCTCGTTAGTAAATATGTTTGTTGGGTTCCAGGCAGGGCTTTGGGGGGCTGCAGGGGTGCCTTGTGTGAGAAGACACCAGAGCTGCCCAACCTTGCCCAGAGCTGGTGCCCAGGCACAGCTGCCCTCTCAGCCATGGCACAGCTTTTCTATCTCACTTTCTCCCTATCTTGCTGAGGAAGGCACGGCTGGGAGGGTGTCTGATCAGCCACCACAGTGCCAGAACTGGCAGGACTGTGCACTGCATCCGTGTGGGTTTTTTCTCTTCTGAGGGTGAAGTGATGAATTTAGAAGGGGACTTTTTGAAACAAGTTTGGGAAGGCCAGAAGCAGAAAATTCAACAGTTCTCATTTGAAATACACTAGGCTGTCTGTTGAGTCAGCTCTGTGGAGGTAGTTATTTGCTTAGACATAAAATGTATAATACAAATGGATCCATTGTGGTGGAGGCAAAGTAGTGTTTGTTACTTGGATCTAAATCACTGGCTAAAGTAGGTTTATTCATGCTGTAGTTATCCTCAGCTCCACTGAGGTTAAAGCTGGGGCAAGGGAATCACCAAGGAAGGTGGCTGGACAGGGCTCTTCAAGATTCTCCAGTGTCTGGTGAACAGTAAAGCTGAAGAGCCAGATTTAGAAATGCTTGCCATGTTGAGCAAGAGAACATTAAGCTGGTGCTGAGCTGTCTGTGGCTGCCCTGCCTGTGGGATCCGTGCCTGCAGACCTCTGGTCCTGCCTGTGTTTGTGACTGGATTCAGGAGCTGGGGTGCCAGCAGGCAGGAGGAGCTGGCAGCCAGTTTCCTTTGGAGCTCTGGGTGTTCTCGTGAGAGATGGATGGCAGGGACAGAGACTGCCACAGTACCTTGGAACTCAGGAGAGGTTTTCTGCCTGATAACATGACCATGAGTTCAGGGCAGACCTTGCTGAGGGCAGTTTGTCTTCTCCTGCCCCTGAATGGGTGCATTGCCAGCTCTGGGTAGCAGAGTTCTCTGCTCTTCCATTGGCAGATAAATCTAACTGTGATACTGCCCAAAGAGCTTTCTTCAGGTGTTCCACTGTGCCTAAATCCCCTTCTTGGGAACAGCTGTTTTCTCTATACATTTGCAGGTGTATATTTCTCTATCTACGTAGAGGTTTTTAGCTTCTTAAGATCAAAAATAGAATCCGTTTTCTTCTTTTCCAGTTTCTCGTTGATACCTAGGAAACACTTTTGTAAGCTGACAGAAGAGTGTATGTCAGCTCTTTGGAGAGAGGCTGATGCATGTGATCCTGACCTTGGATGACCAAAGGATGAAGGGGTTGACCAGGAATTACAAGGAAACATTGTCCAGTCTGTGCTGTACAGAGTAGTACAGGTGTGTGAAATGGTGGAATTGCAACAAAGGAGCCCTGGTGACCCAAGGTGGCACATCAGGCTGCAGGAGTGTCCTGTTTCTTCTTGTGAACTATCACACTGTGCTGCAGGATCAGGGACACCTCTAGGGCTGGGAGGAAGCAGGAGAGTGGCCGTGGCACAGGTAGTGTCCCTTTCTGCAGGTAACTAAGAGTGTCCAAGAGAAATGTAGGCTTTTTAAGGATGTTTTTTGCTGCTCCACTCACACGTGCTGTTTGCAGCTGCTGTGCTGTGCTGGTGCTGTTCATTGTGAGGTGGGCTTACCATGGGTTGGACTGTCTATTTGCAGCACCTTTCAGATGATGAGAAGGCACTGAGCCATTTGCTGATCTCTGGCTCTTCTCTGGAGGGCAGTTGCAACCAGCAGCAACTTCTGCAGTGCAGTTTATCCTTCCTGGTGCTTAGACAAGTTGTAACTCATCCTCTCTGACAATAGGGAGATAAGCTGTGACTTGAACTGTGCATAAAACCTGGCTAAGGAAACACTTCATAGGAGGTGCTGAGGGCTTAGCTGCCCATGGTCAGTCAGCAGCTGCAGCACTTGTCACATAGACACCTCAGAGCTGGCATTGCCCTGTTGTCACAGGCAGGAAAGCAAAGCGACATAGGAGTCTGCTTCAGCTCTGTGGGGCAAATCCAGAAATAATTTTAACTTCTGTTAACTAAACTTCCACCATGTGCTCAGCTTGAAAACACTCTCAGAGCAGAGAACAAACACGCTCTGTGTTTGAAAGTGACAAAACTTGCTGAAGATACCACAGAAAGTGAGGACTTCTGTATCTTCCTGCCCTCCCGCTGTCTTGCTGGCTGGCTAAAAAAACCATCATCACTGGTGGAAGAAAGTGTTTTCTGGAATAACTCTTGTATCACTGACTCGTATCTAGATTTATGTTTGCATTTCAAGCTTCAGAGGAGCTTTTTGTGAGCTGTATTATTTCAAGCACAGAGGTTACTCATGGTACAAGTGCATTGTGACGTTTTGTAAAGGTGATCTAAGCCAAGAGGCAAACAGTGATGGTGTCATATTGGTACTCTCAGGGCTCAGCTACGTGCCAGGGATTCCTGCAGGCTTGGTACCTGGAGTATAACCTGCATTTAAATACAGGTGGTTTGAAATGGGGTTTGAGGTGCAGGTAATAAGTTGTCCTTTGTTTAACTGATGAGGAGAAAACAAGTTCCCAGTCTGAAGTTTTCAGTAGTGTTTGTGTGTAAAATTTCTTCTGGGTCGTTCTAGTGAGTGGTGTAGATGAGGCAGGGTTAGCTGTTGGTTTTAGTAACGCAAAATCACTTCCTTTGCAAACTTTTAGAATGCTTCTTTAGGAGCGAATTGGAGGTTGCATTTTTCTTTTTTGACTGTATGTTTGACTTCTTGATGGTGGCTCAGAATGACAGTGTGACCCAAACCGTCCTTTCATTTTGGACATGATAATAAAAATGTAAGTAGGTCATTATTCAGAAGTGTTCTTTTTCACACTGTTTTACAGTGGGTTAACTTCAGTGTTTTTTTTAAGGAAGGGAGAGAAAGTTTTTGATGCTGTAGTTCAGTGCAAGTTTTGCCATGCCCCATCTTACTGCAGCTCCAGTGTTAGAGCAGAGGGGTCTGATGGAAAAGGGGCAGTAAGTTGACACAGTATTATCAGTGCTGATCATTCAAGTAGAAAGAAATCATATGGGGAAATTCTTACCATGACAAGTAGAAATATGTGCTAATAAAACCTGCATTCCCATGGAAACATCTGCAGTGTCCTCCTCTGTCGCTGTGGTGTTACCAGCTGTCCCCCTGGCTGGGCAGTAGCTGTGGCTGTGCCAGGTGCCCTGGCTGGTGGGGTTGGGTTTGGGGTGGGTTGTGCTGTTCAGGAGAATCAGGGAGTTCAATATGACTCCTTGAGAAACAGTCCTTATAAACTTGGCTTCTTCCAGAGGCAAGACAGACACCAGCCTAAAAAATAAAGTGGGAGTTCAGTATTATCTGCTCTGTTAAATGTGGGTTGTAGATGATGGAGAGACTTTGAGGTTAGTAACTAATGAGAGGTTAATAAACAGACTGTGTAGTCATACATTGTAGGTCTTTTTTCGTAGAATTTCAAAACACTTGCACATCATCATCCTAATTAGGTATTTTATTATTATAATAAAAATATTAATTAGGTATTTATTCACACTTCTAATAACAGAAGTTTTAGAAATTAAGGCCTTATTTTCATTCATAAGGAATGTTTGAGTACCTGCTACCATGACCGTTGGGTTAAGTGATCCAGCTGCTCTGTGAACCCAGGGCAGCCTGGGGACAATGGCAGGGGGCATGGGCCATGGAGGGAGGCTTGGGTGAGACCCCAGACCCAGGACCACGTGGAGGGAACCCCAGTCCAGGCCCTGCCAGAGCAGTCTCAGCTGGGCCTCTGCCTGGGACCACTGCCAAGACACATGGGACACAGGGACACCCAGTCTGGAGTCACACAGGATCACACAGAATTGTTGTGGATGGGAAAGACCTCTCAGGTCACTGAGTCCAACTGTCCACCCAAGAGAACAAAAAACAGAACAAAAAGTCACCACCAAACAAACAACAGCTCAACAAGACCCCTGCATGCCCACTAGAGTGTGTCCTGAAGTGCCACATCTACATGTTTCTTGAACACCTCCAGAGGTGGCCAGTTCACCACCTTCCTGGGCAGCTGTTCCAGTGTCTGACCACTCTTGCAGTAAATAAATTGTTGCTAATATCTGGTATAAACCTCCCCTGGGCAACTTGAGGCCTTTTTCTCTGGTCCTGTTGTTATACACTGGGAAGAGAGGCCAACACCCACCTCCCTACAACCTCCTTTCATGGAGCTGTAGAGGGCAATGAGGTCTCCCTTCAGCCTCCTCTTCTTCAAACTAAACATCACCAGTTCCCTCAGCTGCTCCTGGTCAGACTTGTTCTCCAACCCCTCCGCCAGTTCTGTGTCCCTTCTCTGGACATGCTCCAGCCCCTCCATATCCTCCTTTTCCTGAGGGGCCCAGACCTGACCCCAGGATTTGAGGTGACCCCTCCCAGTCCCAGCACAGGGGCACAATCTCTGTGCTGCTCCAGCTGGCCACACTACTGCTGACACAAGCCAGGATGCTGGTGGCCTCTTGGCCACCTGGGCACACTGGCTCATGTTCAGCTGCTCTCAATCAACCCCCCCAGGTCCTTTTCCCCCAGGTACTTCCCAGCCACTCTTCCCCAAGCCTGGAGTGTTGTCTAGGGTTACTGTGACCCAAGTGCAGGACCCAGCACTTGGCCATGTTGAACCTGATACCACTGGCCTTGGCCCATGGATCCAGCCTGTCCAGGTCCCTCTGCAGACACTCAACCCCATAGATCCAGCCTGTCCAGGTCCCTCTGCAGAGTCTTCCTACCTTCAGGCAGATCAACACTTCCTCAACTTTGTATCTTCAGATTGGCTGAGACTTCACTCAATCCCCTCATCCAGATCATTGATAAAGATACTGAGCAAGACTGGCCCCAGCATTGAGCCCTGGGGGCACCACTGCTGACCAGACTGGGTCCAGCCCCCTTTACGACAGCTCTGGGCTCGACCACCCAGCCAGTTCATTCCCCAGGGCACGGTGCCCTGTCCAAGCCATGAGCTGCCAGCTGCTTTGGGGGATGCCGTGGGAGATGGTGTCAAACGCTTTACTGAAGTCTAGGTAAAGAGTGTCCACAGCCTTCCCCTCATCCACCAGGCAGGTCACCTAGTCATAGAAGGACATCAGGTTGGTCAAGCAGGACCTGCTTGGTGATGATTCTGCACCATCTTTTGCCAGCAGACTTAGTGCCAGGTAAACATCCCCATGGTCAAAGAAAGAAACCTAATCCCACGGGACTTAGTGCAGGATGTATGGGAGAGAAACCAGTGGGGCAAAGGGGAGGAATTTGGGGATCTCAAGAGAAACAAGTGTGGACACACAGAGGGGTGAGGGGATGGAAAGGGCTGGTGTGTGAGGGCAGCTAGCTGACCCTGCCCAGCTCTGAGCAGTGCTGTCTCTTCTGCTCCAGGTTCAGTTCTGTCCTGGCTTTGTCCAGAGTGGGGGCTCTCAGGTTGCTGTGGGCATAGCCACAGGGCCAAGCAGAAGGTCCTTGTATCTGCGGGGGGTGTGTGAGGGTCTGGTGGCTGCCAGGGTCAGCCTGAATGCATCAGGAGGTGGCCTGGGAGCCAGGGGTCTGTGGGTTCCAGTGGCAGGGCTGGGGTCAGAGCCCCTGCAGACACAGGAGGGGCAGGTGGGGAGTCCCAGCTGGATCCATGTTCTTGTGATGGTCCATACTGGGAACAACAGGCAGGCTGGGGACTTGTGTGCCTGCAGGCTGGGGTGGGGACACTGGGACCCCAGGGACAGCTGGAGGGGTCTGCCTCAGAGGCTTGTGTGCCTGCTCTGGCCCCACTGCACATGGGGGCAGCACGGGGTGTATGCTGCTCCTCCTCCTCACTGGCCCCTTGTCCCTTGGAGCCCAGACGGATGCTCTGGGTTTTTGTGCCTGCTGGGAATGTGTCTTCTGCTCTCCTTCTGAGAGCTGGGGCTCTGTAGCAGCAGCAGCCTCACCTCTGCACTTGACAGGCTGGAGAAGTGGGCCAATGCTAACCTCACAAAGTTCAACCAGGACAAGTGCAAGGTCCTGCAGGTGGGTTGAAACAACCCCAGGCAAAACACAGGCTGGGGGGAGGATGGCTGGAGAGCAGCCCTGAGAAGGAGGATTTGGAGGTGGGAGGAGCTGAAGTCCAGAGGGGCAGTTGTGTCCTGGGCTGCATCAAGGGGTGATGGTTTTAAACTGAAGGAGGAGAGATTTAGGTTAGACATCAGAAAGAAATTCTTCTCCATGAGGTAGGAAGGCACTGGAATAGCTTGCCCAAGGAGGTTGTTGATGCCCCCTCCCTGAAGGTATTGAGGGGCAGGTTAGATGAGGCTTGTGCAGCCTGGTCTAGTGGGGGGTGTCCCTGGTCACAGCAGGGAGTTTTTAACCTGGTAATCTTTCAGGTCACTTCCCACCTGAACTATTTTATGATTTGTGATTCTCTCTTGGGCTGATGGATCTGCTGTGGAATGTTTTCCTCTAGCAATGAAGAGGTAAGTTAGGTAGTTAAATATATACTGAGCACATGTTTTATTTAAAGCTTAGTTATCCTTTTAAGCATATAATCAAAATGTTAGGAAGAAAATGTTTCCTTATTCATTTTTACCAAATCAATCTTATGTTAAAAATTTTGATTATTCTCTCCTAAAACTCTTTCAAAAATACCAAAGCAAGTTGTAAAACCAAAAGCCAGAGAGGTAAATGTACATAAAACTACACCCCCAGTGACTGTGGTTTAGTGCCTTCCCCTGGTAGAGGTGGCATCTGAATATTTAATATCTCAGTTGATGTTTCTTTGCTGAATCCATGTCATGGCTGTTGAGTTCACAGGGAATTCTGCAGCTTGACTTCAGTCCTCTGAAGGAGTGTGTCTTTCATTCTGACCCTGCTGGTTTCATCCCATGGTCCTTGGTCCAGGGACAGACAGAACAATTGTTCTCCAGTAAGGATTTTGCAGATGTTTTTTCATTGCTTGCTCTTAAAAATTTTCCTGGCTCTGACTATTACTGTTTGTAGTAATAGTACTTGTAGCTAAAGCACTTCATGTGGTTTCTTTTCACTTGTGGTCCCTGGTTTGTGTGTAAAACCAAGGTGCTCCCTTCCCCTGCTTTCCAAGGGGCTGCTAGACTCCGTGTCTGCTGTGGGTGCCGCTAGTGCCTCCCCAGAGTCCCACTAACTGGATCTCATCAGGAGGAGATTTCATCCCACATTCCCTAGGATGTGAACTGGAGCTGGCTGGGAGCCTCAGGAGGGCTCTGCTGGAGCTCTCCTGGCAGCATCTCTGTCCTCTCCATCACACGCCGTGGGGGGGTGGCAGCTGTCACCTGCAGGAGACCTTGGCAGGTCTGGCTGGGGAGCAAGGGTACGTGCAGCCCACAGGTGGTCTGGGTGTCTTGGTGCCCAGCTGCTCCCAGTGTCTCCCAGGCAGGAGCGAAGGCAGGCCCAGTGTGCCTGTCCAGAAAGGAGGTCACTCATGTTGGTTTGGGTGTTGTCTGAGATGCATCTGGTGTGCTTGGTTACCTGAAGTAGCTGATGTCTCACCCAGTGTGGTGTGTGTAGCACACAAGCTTTGTCACCTGAATCTAGTTATATCATTTTCCATTGATCTTGTACTAAGCCCAAGAGGAACATACCAAGGCCTGAAGGCAGGTGGTCTGAGGAGGATTTAGTCCCACCAGTGTGCTCTGTTTGCTTCCTGAAATGCCTGTATGCTAATGCATGTAGCATGGGGAATAAGCAGGAAGAGTTAGAGGTCAGTGTGCGGGCTAAGGGTTATGATCTGGTAGCAATAACAGAGAGATGGTGGGACAGGTCACATGACTGGAATGTGGCCATGGATGGTTATGTGCTTTTTAGGAAAGATAGGGCGGGGAAGCGAGGTGGTGGAGTTGCTCTTTATGTGAGAGAGCAACTAGAATGTATTGAGTTTTGTGCAGGGGCTGATGAGGGGCAAGTTGAAAGTCTGTGGGTAAGAATTAAGGGGCAGGCTGGCACGGATGATACAGTTGTGGGGGTCTACTACAGACCTCCTGATCAAGGTGAGGAGGTTGATGAGGCTTTCTACAGGCAGCTGAAAGCAGCCTCACAACTACAGTTTTAACTACCCCAATATCTGCTGGAAGACTCACACAGCCAGCCTTTCACAGTCTAGGAGGTTCCTCCAGTGCATTGATGATAACTTCTTAATGCAAATGGTGGACAAGCCGACTAGAAGAGGAGCGCTGCTGGATCTTGTACTAACCAGCAAGGAGGGCCTTGTTGAAGCAGTGGTGGTCAATGGCAGCCTTGGCTGCAGTGATCATGAGATGGTGGAGTTCAGGATCCTGTGTGGAAGGAACAAAATACCCAGCAGGACCAGAACCCTGGACTTCCACAGGGCAAACTTTGGTCTCCTCAATCATCTATTAAGGGAAATCCCATGGGACAGGGTGCTAGAAAATAAAGGAGCTCAAGATAGCTGGTCAACATTCAAGGACCACTTCTTGCAAGCACAGGATCAGAGTGTCCCAATGGTTAGGAAATCTAGTAAGGGTGCTAGGAGACCTGCATGGTTAAAGAAGGAACTACTGGGCAAACTTAAGTGGAAAAGGAAAATCTACAGATCATGGAAGGAGGGGCTGGTCACGTGGGAGGAATATAGGACTGTTGTCAGAGGATGTAGGGAGGCAATTAGGAAAGCTAAGGCCTCCTTGGAACTTAACCTTGCAAGTCAGGTTAAGGATAATAGAAAGGGCTTTTTCAAATACATAGCTAGCAAAACTAGCAGTAGAGGCAATATTGGCCCATTGAGGAATGAGGTGGGAGCCCTGGTGACAGAGGATATAAAGAAGGCAGAGGTGCTGAATGCCTTCTTTGCCTCTGTCTTCACTCCTGCAGGGTCTCCCTATGAGCCCCAGATTCATATAGCCCCAGAAGAAGTCAAGATAGAGGAAGAGTTTGACATGGTAGATGAGGATTGGGTTAGGGATCAGTTGAGTAATCTGGACATCCATAAATCAATGGGTCCAGATGGAATGCACCCAAGGGTGCTGAGGGAGCTGGCGGAGGTCATTGCTAGGCCACTCTCCATCATCTTCAGTAAGTCATGGGCAACAGGTGAGGTGCCTGAGGACTGGAGGATAGCAAATGTCACTCCAGTCTACAAGAAGGGCAAGAAGGAGGACCCGGGTAACTATAGACCGGTCAGCCTCACCTCCATCCCTGGAAAGGTGATGGAACAACTTGTTCTTGTCACTATCTCCAGGCACATCAAGGACATGGGGGTCATCAAGAGCAGTCAGCATGGTTTTATCAAGGGTAAATCATGTTTGACTAACCTCATAGCCTTCTATGAGGAAATTACTAGGTGGATAGATGATGGTAGAGCGGTAGATGTGGTTTATCTTGATTTCAGTAAAGCATTTGACACCGTCTCCCACAGCATCCTTGTAGAAAAGTTGATCAGGTATGGGTTTGGTGATCAGGAAGTGAGGTGGATTAGGAACTGGTTGAAAGGAAGGAGTCAGAGAGTTGTAGTCAATGGGGCAGAATCTGGTTGGAGGTGTGTGACTAGTGGAGTCCCACAGGGGTCGGTACTGGGACCGGTGTTGTTCAACATCTTCATCAACGACCTGGATGAGGGTATAGAATGTACCCTCAGCAAGTTTGCTGATGACACTAAGCTGGGAGGAGTGGCTGACACACCAGAAGGCTGTGCTGCCATTCAGAGAGACTTAGATAGGTTGGAGAGTTGGGCGGGGAGAAACATGATGAAATTCAACAAGGGGAAGTGCAGAGTTTTACATTTGGGGAAGAACAACACCATGTCCCAGTACAGGTTGGGGGCTGAACTGCTGGAGAGTAGTGTAGGTGAAAGAGACCTGGGGGTCCTGGTAGACAGGAAGATGGCCATGAGCCAGCAATGTGCCCTTGTGGCCAAGAAGGCCAATGGCATCCTGGGGTGCATTAGAAAGGGTGTGGTTAGTAGGTCAGTCCTGGTAGACAGGAAGATGGCCATGAGCCAGCAATGTGCCCTTGTGGCCAAGAAGGCCAATGGCATCCTGGGGTGCATTAGAAAGGGTGTGGTTAGTAGGTCAAGAGAGGTTCTCCTCCCCCTCTATTCTGCATTGGTGAGGCCGCATCTGGAGTATTGTGTCCAGTTCTGGGCCCCTCAGTTCAAGAAGGACAGGGAACTGCTTGAAAGAGTCCAGCGCAGAGCTACGAAGATGATGAAGGGAGTGGAACATCTCCCTTCTGAGGAGAGGCTGAGGGAGCTGGGTCTCTTTAGCTTGGAGAAAAGGAGACTGAGGGGTGACCTCATCAATGTTTACAAATATGTAAGGGGTGAGTGTCAGGGGGACGGAGTTAGGCTTTTCTCAGTGATGACCAGTGATAGGACAAGGGGTAATGGGAGCAAATTGGAGCACTGGAGGTTCAAGGTGAATATCCGAAAAAAAATTTTTACTGTGAGAGTGACAGAGCCCTGGAACAGGCTGCCCAGGGAGGTTGTGGAGTCTCCTTCTCTGGAGACATTCAAAACCCACCTGGATGCGTTCCTGTGTGATGTACTCTAGGTGACCCTGCTCTGGCAGGGAGGGTTGGACTAGATGATCTTTCAAGGTCCCTTCCAACCCCTAGAGTTCTAGGATTCTATGATCTCAGCTTCATTGTGGGGTCTGTGTTCACTGATTCTGGTTTGAGGACTTCAGCCTTCATGGTGTAGTTAAAGTTAAATACCAAGCCAAATTAATGTTACATGAAGCAAAACTGGGGTTTGTCTTGTTTTGGGTGCAAAAAGGATGCAATCACTTTTGGTGACTGTAAGCAAGGACCCTCTCTGAATTCTGAAGTCCCAAATCATTGGTCAAAGCAGCAACCCTTACCTCTTTTCTCTTGTTCTTGTACTGCTGCCCAAGGCAGAAACACCTTGGGCGATCCTTGTAACCCATCTTCCTTTCTGGAGTCCAGCTCAGTGTTTTTGCAGATGTGAAGTCCTGTCCTCATGTGGTTTGGTATTTTCCACCTCCAGTCTTCTCTGGACATTGCTTGGAAGGCCTTGCTGCGTGGTGTCCTGCAGGACACCATCCTGGGGCGGGCTGGACCAGGGCTGGGCGTGAGCTCCCGGGTGTTCTCCAGCTGCTACAGTGTCCACGGGGCAGGAGCTGCTTGGGAACAGCTTTCTTCTGAGGACCCGTGGAACTGGAGCAGCCTGTGCTGGGCCCTGTGCTTTCTGCACTGAAGGCACAAGCAGGATTATTTTATTCTCGGGTGCAGATGGGGCTCAGCAAAGGGTTTCTGTCTCATCTGCCCTAAGTGGTGGCAGTGGTGGTTCAGCATGGCTGCGTTGTTGGCAGTCACTGTGGGTAAAGCAGGGTGTCCTGTAGTGCTGGTCCTTGGGGAAGGGGCCTTGGCTGTCCTGGTGTGGTGGGTACCAGGGGCCTGTAGCATGGTGCACCATGTGGATCAGTCCTGCATGTGGCTGGACAACTGTGAAATGTTCCTCAGAGCCATCACTCGTGACAGGGAAGTCAAGGGAAAAGAAAGTCACCCAACGTCCACAGCCCCCAGGAGCACACCAATGCTGTAGTCATGGTTCTCTAAGTGGGGCAAAAGAGGGAGTTTTTTTGTTGGCAACTGTTGGGCCCCCATCTCCTCCTCCTCTTTCCAAATTCCCTCTAGATCCTGTATTTTAGTCCCATGAAGCCAAGGGTGGAGCATTATCTCTAGCATAACAAGTAGCCCATCTCAGAGGTGAGCAAAGGACAAATGCAGACTTGTTTGGCAGTCCCCTCTCAGTGTTCCAGACGCCTGTCTGGGGGGCAGCTTCCCTTGCAGGAGAGGTTTTCCCCATGCTGGCTGTGACAAAGGAGGGCATGAGTTTAAGCAGACAAGCAGGAGCAGCACAGACAGGCAGCAAGGGACCAGCCCTGCTCACAAAGCTGCCCTGGCCTCTGCCACATTCCAGACACTTCCTGTGGGACTTGTGGCTCTTGTCAGGGCTCTCATCCTCCTTTTGTCCTGCTGCCCGAGGTCAGTCAGTGTCAGGGTCTGCTCTTTTGTTCCTCCCGCCTCCTACAACCACCAGGAATCGTTTCCTACCTTCCCTTGGGTTACAGCTCTGTCAGAAAAAAATGTGTAGAAATAAAAACTCTGCAATTCCAAAGTTCGTATTGCTTAACATGTTTTTATTTGAGAATGCCATATTATTTTTACTGTCAAATGTGCCTTTGGTAGTGAAAGATAAACAATCTATTATTTGTATTCCTATTTCTTATTTTTAAAAAGCAGCAAACTCAAATTCTTCTGTTTTATTACAGAATTTATAGAGATAAGGGAAACTGTCATACAGTATTTAATTAAATCTCATTATAGTGCTTATTTCAGGCATTCAGGCATCCCAGCCTCAGGGCTGCCAAATTAGGGGATTTTTAATGCTGCTGTGAGCCTGGACCCTCACCATTGCTGGAAGGTAAAAAGTTCAATTAATTTCTTTCCTTTTTAAAATACACAGGATCCAATTACAGTTGGAGGCACCAGATTTTTGCCAGCTGAAGTTTCAGCCTGTCAGTGTTGAGCTAGAGCTGGTTCTGTGCAGGCCTGTCTCCCTTGGAGAGGGGCTAGGTTCTTTGTGTAGTGGGTGAGATGATGAGATCTTTCTCCAGCACAGAGCTGCCCAGTGCTCCTTGGGGAGGTGACTGCACTGGGCTGGGGAGCAGCAGCTGCTCCTGGGCTCAGCCCAGCCTGGCAGCTGTGGCAGACAGGGACTTTTCCATCAGATTGGTTTTGTTACCTGAAAGTTTCAGGCTTCATACTTTTATGTTCTGGTGTGAGTTCAGATCTCTTTGCCTCAGTACTACTGATTCCTTGATTTATGCAGCCTAATGTTGGTCCAAGAGCAGTAAAATCGTAGAATCATTATAGAATGGTTTGGGTTGGAAGGGACCTTAAAGACCATCCAGTCCCAACCCCCCTGCATGGGCAGGGACACCTCCCACCAGCCCAGGCTGCTCCAAGCCCCATCCAACCTGCCCTTCAACACTGTCGGGGTTGGGGCAGCCACAGCTTCTCTGGGCAACCTGGGCCAGGGTCTCCGCACCCTCACAGCCCAGAATTTCCTCCTAAGGTCTAATCTAAATCTTTTTTCCGGTTTAAAACCATTACCTTTGTTTTCTCACTACAAGACCTAGTAAAAAGTCCCTCCCCAGCTTTCCTTTAGGCCCCCTTCAGATACTGGAAAGCCAAACTTAACCAGATCTCCTGGTCCAGGTTTTCCCTGTGGATTCTCATAAGCCTGCAAAGCAGAAGATGGTACATGTGCATCACACAGTTGTGTCTGGTAGCTTCAAGACAGACTGAGGCCTCTGCCCCATGGACCTCAGTAGTCTCATGTCCCTAGCCACACAAAGCTTTACTGAGAGACAAGACCTGCTGCAGAGTGCAGCTGCTCTGCCCGTCCCATCCCTTGCTGGCACTGGCACTTTGGGTCCAGCAGGGTTGGTAGCTGTGGGGTGACCAAAAAGAGAGCCCAGCTGGGTAGCTGGGTGGCTGGGTGCAGAGCACCCCTGTGTCCAGAGCCTGCCTGGTCTGCCCATTCTGCTCTGCTCTCCCTGCTCTGCCTTCTCTGCTCTGCTCTGCTCTGCCTGCCCTACCTTCCCTTCCTGCTCTGCCTTTCTTGCCTTGCCTGCCCTGCTCTCTGCAGGGATCCTGCCTGCCCTCAGTCCCACGTGCCCAGGGCACAGGCTGGCTCAGGGGGTGCCCGGGGTGCTCATGTCTGGTGCACTGGGAGCTGGGGCACACGCAGCTTGTGTTGTTTCCTCATGAGAAGCCTGATCTCTCACTGCTTGCAGGGTAATTGCTGAGCTTGTTCAAAAGACCTGCATCCTTATAAAAGAGGATCAGAACCCTTCCACTTCCCATGACCCATCACTGGTGTTGACCCAGGGCTGGGGAATGTGGCAGAGACACTGTCCTGGTTGGAGTGCGGCTGCTGCCAAAGGCCTTAGGATCTCTCTGTCCCTACAGCTGCCTCCTACAGCTGCCTCCTTACATGTGCCCAAGTGTGTAAACCCACCTGTGACCTCCTGTCCCCTGCTTGCCTTTTTGGCCCTGCCAGCAGTGTCTGGAGGGTGTCAGTGCCGAGCCCACCTCCCTCTTGCTGTGCAGCAGAGGAGAGAGAGCGTGGGGCTCTGGGCTGCTGCAGGGCCAGGGAGCCTGTCTGCCCATGTCCTGCTCCTGTCCACACCTGCCATCTCAGGATCTGCTCTTGGCATTTTTGAGGTTTTGCGTTTTCTGCCGACCCTTTCAGGTGAATATTTCACCTGTGTCCATCCAGGTGAACAGAACTTCACAGTGATTAGCACTCCGCATCAGCAACTGTACCCATTTTCCCCTGCACATATGCATATGCTTGGCAGCCGCTTCCTCTGGCCTGAGCAGACCTGAGCAGAGTCACTGTGTGATGAAACACTGCAGAGAGTTATAATAATAATAATGCAAACATTGCTCTGAGCAAACTTTTCTTTACTGGTCAAGTGTGACCATGGGAAGCTTTGTAAGCAGTTTACTCACACAGCTCGTGGCTGTGCAGATATGCAAATACAGCACATGGTTTGTTTGCAGCATGTGAATTTGAGGACAATTTCTAAATTGGCAGACCCACATTATGCCCCTCTTCAAAAGTATAATCCCTTCTGTGTGATCTTTTATTTTAGCTGCTTCACAATCTTTTTGTGTCACGCAGTACTGTGATATTGGTCCTCATGGGAGATTTCAACTACCCCGATATCTGCTGGAAGACTCACACAGCCAGCCTTTCACAGTCTAGGAGGTTCCTCCAGTGCATTGATGATAACTTCTTAATGCAAATGGTGGACAAGCCGACTAGAAGAGGAGCTGCTGGATCTTGTACTAACCAACAAGGAGGGCCTTGTTGAAGCAGTGGTGGTCAATGGCAGCCTTGGCTGCAGTGATCACGAGATGGTGGAGTTCAGGATCCTGTGTGGAAGTAACAGAATACCCAGTAGGATCAGAACCCTGGACTTCCACAGGGCAAACTTTGGCCTCCTCAATCAACTGTTAAGGGAAATCCCATGGGACAGGGTGCTAGAAGGTAAAGGGGCTCAAGATGGCTGGTCAACATTCAAGGACCACTTCTTGCAAGCACAGGATCAGAGCGTCCCAATGGTTAGGAAATCTAGTAAGGGTGCTAGGAGACCTGCATGGTTAAAGAAGGAACTACTGGGCAAACTTAAGTGGAAAAGGAAAATCTACAGATCATGGAAGGAGGGGCTGGTCACGTGGGAGGAATATAGGACTGTTGTCAGAGGATGTAGGGAGGCAATTAGGAAAGCTAAGGCCTCCTTGGAACTTAACCTTGCAAGTCAGGTTAAGGATAATAGAAAGGGCTTTTTCAAATACATAGCTAGCAAAACTAACACTAGAGGCAATATTGGCCCACTGAGGAATGAGGTGGGAGCCCTAGTGACAGAGGATATAAAGAAGGCAGAGGTGCTGAATGCCTTCTTTGCCTCTGTCTTCACTCCTGCAGGATTTCCCCATGAGCCCCAGACTCATATAGCCCCAGAAGTAGTCAAGATAGAGGAAGAGTTTGACATGGTAGATGAGGATTGGGTTAGGGATCAGTTGAGTAATCTGGACATCCATAAATCAATGGGTCCAGATGGAATGCACCCAAGGGTGCTGAGGGAGCTGGCGGAGGTCATTGCTAGGCCACTCTCCATCATCTTCAGTAAATCATGGGCAACAGGTGAGGTGCCTGAGGACTGGAGGATAGCAAATGTCACTCCAGTCTACAAGAAGGGCAAGAAGGAGGACCCGGGTAACTATAGACCGGTCAGCCTCACCTCCATCCCTGGAAAGGTGATGGAACAACTTGTTCTTGTCACTATCTCCAGGCACATCAAGGACATGGGGGTCATCAAGAGCAGTCAACATGGTTTTATCAAGGGTAAATCATGTTTGACTAACCTCATAGCCTTCTATGAGGAAATTACTAGGTGGATAGATGATGGTAGAGCGGTAGATGTGGTTTATCTTGATTTCAGTAAAGCATTTGACACCGTCTCCCACAGCATCCTTGTAGAAAAGTTGATCAGGTATGGGTTTGGTGATCAGGAAGTGAGGTGGATTAGGAACTGGTTGAAAGGAAGGAGTCAGAGAGTTGTAGTCAATGGGGCAGAATCTGGTTGGAGGTGTGTGACTAGTGGAGTCCCACAGGGGTCGGTACTGGGACCGGTGTTGTTCAACATCTTCATCAACGACCTGGATGAGGGTATAGAATGTACCCTCAGCAAGTTTGCTGATGACACTAAGCTGGGAGGAGTGGCTGACACACCAGAAGGCTGTGCTGCCATTCAGAGAGACTTAGATAGGTTGGAGAGTTGGGCGGGGAGAAACATGATGAAATTCAACAAGGGGAAGTGCAGAGTTTTACATTTGGGGAAGAACAACACCATGTCCCAGTACAGGTTGGGGGCTGAACTGCTGGAGAGTAGTGTAGGTGAAAGAGACCTGGGGGTCCTGGTAGACAGGAGGATGACCATGAGCCAGCAATGTGCCCTTGTGGCCAAGAAGGCCAATGGCATCCTGGGGTGCATTAGAAAGGGTGTGGTTAGTAGGTCAAGAGAGGTTCTCCTCCCCCTCTATTCTGCATTGGTGAGGCCACATCTGGAGTATTGTGTCCAGTTCTGGGCCCCTCAGTTCAAAAAGGACAGGGAACTGCTCGAAAGAGTCCAGCGCAGAGCTACGAAGATGATTAAGGGAGTGGAACATCTCCCTTATGAGGAGAGGCTGA
The DNA here is from genome assembly GCF_000747805.2 of Chaetura pelagica. Taxonomy (NCBI): domain Eukaryota; kingdom Metazoa; phylum Chordata; class Aves; order Apodiformes; family Apodidae; genus Chaetura; species Chaetura pelagica. Next base: position 185,797 of record NW_009954615.1, read on the forward strand.
GGGAGCTGGGTCTCTTTAGCTTGGAGAAAAGGAGACTGAGGGGTGACCTCATCAATGTTTACAAATATGTAAGGGGTGAGTGTCAGGGGGACGGAGTTAGGCTTTTCTCAGTGATGACCAGTGATAGGACAAGGGGTAATGGGAGCAAATTGGAGCACTGGAGGTTCAAGGTGAATATCCGAAAAAAAATTTTTACTGTGAGAGTGACAGAGCCCTGGAACAGGCTGCCCAGGGAGGTTGTGGAGTCTCCTTCTCTGGAGACATTCAAAACCCACCTGGATGCGTTCCTGTGTGATGTACTCTAGGTGACCCTGCTCTGGCAGGGGGGTTGGACTAGATGATCTTTCAAGGTCCCTTCCAACCCCTAAGATTCTATGATTCTATGATATTGTTGTTGAAATAAACCTGAACACAAACGTGTGTGCCCCATACACGCAACCTTTTTCTTCCCCAAATCTTACACTGTGATAATTTGTTGTGAGAAAAAGTAGAGATATCACTGAAAGTCACCTGTTTAGTCTTAAGGTGAATCTCCTAAGATTTTACTTCTCTTATTGGGAATCCAAGAAGCAAACACCCCTCTATTTGTCTCATTGACTTGTTGAGCAGAGCATCATCTTGTCAAAACCTTCCTGTGACTTCCTTAAGGACCATGAAGGTTTACAAGGAATAGCGAGTACAGAGACAACTTTTAACTTTTCCTTCTTTCTACCATTTTATTTATTTTGTGGGAAAAACAGAGGGCTCTCAGTGCATCCTAGCCGATAAACTGTAGTGAATAAGAAAATCGTTTTGGCCTTCTGATAGCCAAAGGTGGCAGTTTGAGATAAGACCTGACCACTTGTTCCAGAGCAGAAGGGTCTCCCTTCTTTTCCATTAACTCTCGTTTCAGTGTGAAAAGCAGATACTTGAGTGACAGTTCTGCACAGTAGCAGAGAAACTGCAGAAAGTCATTTGCAGAAGGTGAAGCTGAATTAAATGAGATGAGAAAGTTCAGACTTTTCAGTGGGAGGTTATCTCACAATGTGAGCAATTTATCAAAGGTTGCAGTAGCTTATTCACAGCTAGATTCTTTTTTAAAAAATGGGATTAAATGTTTTACCAAGGAATGTGTTTTAGCTTGGACAGCAGCTGGCAGGGGTGAGATGAGCTGCGTTACTCACCTCTGGAGCTGAGGTGGCTGTGGGAGCAGGTCAGATCCAGGCAGGACCTGTGCTTTCTGCTTCTGCCCCTGAGCAGGGTTGCCAGCTGTGGTGCAGGGCCAGTGTGGCACTGGCAGCTCCAGAGCAGCTCCTCTTCCTCTGCCCTGCAGCCATCATCTGTTGTTTTTACACGTGGCTTCCCTGTGGTCCGTTCTTCATATTTCTTCTGTTTTGTTTTGTAGGACCATGGATTTTCCAGGACACTTTGAGCAAATCTTTCAGCAGCTGAACTACCAGAGGCTTCATGGCCAGCTTTGTGACTGTGTCATTGTGGTGGGAAACAGGCACTTCAAGGCCCACCGCTCGGTCCTGGCAGCATGTAGCACACACTTCCGAGCCCTCTTCACTGTAGCAGAAGGAGATCAGACGATGAACATGATCCAGCTGGACAGTGAAGTGGTGACAGCAGAAGCCTTTGCTGCTCTGATAGACATGATGTACACTTCCACACTAATGCTTGGGGAGAGCAACGTCATGGATGTCTTGCTGGCTGCTTCTCACCTACATTTGAACTCAGTGGTTAAAGCGTGCAAGCACTACCTTACCACCAGGACACTGCCCATGTCTCCGCCAAGTGACAGAGTTCAGGAGCAAAATGCACGCATGCAGAGATCCTTCATGCTGCAGCAGCTGGGGCTGAGCATTGTCAGCTCAGCCTTAAATTCCACGCCCAGCACAGAGGAGCAGCCCAACCCCATGAGCTCCTCGATGAGAGGAAACATGGAGCAGCGCACGGCTTTCCCCATCCGCCGCTTGCACAAGCGGAAGCAGGCGTCCGAGGAGCGGGGCCGCCCGCGCGTCCGACCGCCCTTGGAGGAGGCAGCGTCCGAGGCTGCCACGGAGAGCGGGCAGGCAGGGATGCACTCACGGGAGGACTTCTTCTCACCTGACTCCCTGAAGATGGTGGACAACTCAAAGGCTGATGCCGTTGCTGATAACCAGGAGGATAACACTATTATGTTTGATCAGTCTTTCAGTGCTCAGGAAGATGCTCAAGTGCCCAGCCAGTCAGACAACAGTGGGGGAAACATCTCACAGATGTCCATGGCGTCCCAGGCAACACAGGTGGAAACCAGCTTTGACCAGGAGCCTGCTTCTGAGAAGAGCAACTTCCCATGTGAGAATCCAGAAGTCAGTCTGAACGAAAAAGAGCACATGAGGGTGGTGGTGAAGTCTGAGCCGCTGAGTTCCCCAGAGCCTCAGGACGAGGTGAGTGATGTGACTTCGCAGGCAGAGGGCAGTGAGTCTGTGGAAGTGGAGGGAGGGGTGGTGAGTGCAGAGAAGATAGAACTGAGCCCTGAGAGCAGCGACCGCAGCTTTTCCGACCCACAGTCCAGCACTGATCGGGTGGGAGACATCCATATTATGGAGGTGTCAAATAACCTGGAACACAAGTCTACATTCAGTATCTCAAATTTTCTAAATAAAAGCAGAGGTGGTGGCTTTGGTGCTAGTCAGAACAGCGATGACAACATTCCTAACACCACCAGTGACTGCAGAATGGACAGCGATGCCTCGTACCTAATGAGTCCAGAGTCAGGGCCTGCTGGAGGCCACTCATCCGCCACCGTTTCTCACGTGGAGAACCCGTTCAGTGAGCCTGCAGACTCTCACTTTGTCAGACCGATGCAGGAGGTGATGGGTCTCCCCGGCGTGCAGACCTCCGGCTACCGGGCAGCAGAGCAGTTCAGCATGGATTTCCCACGGTCAGGCCTGGGCTTGCACTCCCTGTCCAGAGCCATGATTGGCTCAGTCAGAGGAGGAGCAAGCAGCTTCCCTGGCTACCGCCGCATAGCCCCCAAAATGCCGGTGGTGACCTCTGTCAGGAGCTCCCAGCTGCAGGATAACTCCTCCAGTTCCCAGCTGATGATGAACGGGACCACGTCTTTTGAGAACGGGCACCCGTCGCAGCCAGGCCCGCCGCAGCTGACGCGCGCCTCGGCAGATGTGCTCTCCAAGTGCAAGAAGGCCTTGTCCGAGCACAACGTCCTGGTCGTGGAAGGCGCGCGCAAGTACGCCTGCAAGATCTGCTGCAAGACCTTCCTGACCTTGACAGACTGCAAGAAACACATCCGTGTGCACACGGGAGAGAAGCCTTATGCCTGCCTGAAGTGTGGCAAGAGGTTCAGCCAGTCCAGCCACCTCTATAAACACTCCAAAACCACCTGCCTGCGCTGGCAGAGCAGCAACCTGCCCAGCACGTTGCTCTAACCCTCCTGTGTGCACCGGGCAGGAGCTGGGGCCCCGCTGCCCTCTAGGCCACAGGCTCAGAGCTGCTCCTGTGTCGGTGAACACTGAGGTGTGAGCATGCCACTGGCAGCAGGGTGGTTCTGTCAATTGGGGATATTTCTGTACCTACCTCGCAGGGTCTGGTGAGGCTGCAGCTGCGCGAGGCGCTGGGGATCTGGCAGCAGCGCTGCCGTGCCTGGGGATGAGCTGGGGGAACACACCCCACAGCTGAGCAATTCCTTTGCAGGGCAGAGGGGTGAGGGTCACCTGATGAAGTAGCACGTTACAAGTATAAGAAACTGAAGTGCAAATTTCCTCTTTTTTTTTTTTTTTTTCCTAAAGTATTTTTTAAAAGTGAAAGCATTTAAATAAATGACCTGTAAAACAAGTTGCTGCGTTATGTGTGGACAGCAGTGCCAGGGCTGCTCAGTGTAGCCAACACAGACAGCATATCTTTAACAGAGAACAAAAAGCTTTGGATGTGCCTGTCTCACATAATGCTTTAAAAATATGCTAATTATAAAAATAGTTCTAGGGTTATGAATGTCTGCTTGGCTGTTTTGTAGTAAAGGACACTGTGTATTGAAGGTGCTTAAATTAAATCCAAGACAAGTAACTTCTGGACTGCCAGATGTATATATACTTTGAGTACAGCAAGATCTGGATGTCTGACAGATTTTCTTCCTGTAGAAGCTTGTATTAAGTGGTAAGTGAAGTACTGTTTCTTGTTCGTGCTATTCTTAGCAGTATTTTAACCAATTTGTATCTCCTATGTTAAAATTCTATATACACGGAAGTCTGAAGAGAGCTTGTCTTTGTCTGCATTGCTATTTTGAAGGAGAGAGATAACTTGTGGTGGCTTTTTATACTGTGTAAGATAGTCTCTTGCTGTTTCCAGATGCTGACAGTCAGTCTGATCCCCGTTATTGTGTAAGCATATTGTCCTTTTCTGACACTCTTATCTGCAGGCTTTAATTTCCTCCTCTGTGCTTTCCTTCAGAACTGTGGATTGTTCCTCAGATCAAGCCAGTCAGGAATGATCCTCGTCTGCCATATTTATTTAAGTCTCTCTCTGTATCTGTCCTTCCACTTCAAGTAGTGTCATAAATGTACTTTTCCACATGAATTTAAAAAAAATCTAGCCTAAATTTAATTTAAAAATAGCACTGTACACTTTGTATAGTAGAAATTCAGTGATTGTTACTCTTCAAGTGACTCGTGGAGATCTTTTAATTTCCTCTTCTTTGATACCATTGTGACTATTCCTGTCTGCAGCCTCTTCTTTTCTTTGTTAAAGATGCACATCAACTAACCGCCAGTCATCAGCATATTAGGTCTCTAAATAAAATTTTAGAGTGCTTCTGCTGATAAATGTTGCTCTGCCAAATGGGAGCTGGCTCAGGGCTTCGGCATGTGCTTTCTGGCCAGGAGAGACACAGGATTTGCATTTCCTGGCATCGAAGTCACAGAGCAACAGCTTTCCATTAATATTTTTTAAAAAAATTAAAAATAAAAATTGCACATCTGCCCTTCTAGTTTTATTCTGTGTAGCAAATAATCCCTGTCTGATGGTACGCAGGAATTTCATGGAGTTAGTGCTACTTGGTAGTTGGCCTTCCTAAGCACAATCTTGGATGGGATTTATTTGAACATGAAATCCCAACCCCCAGTCCCGTAGGTCTTTCAGAAAACGATTGGAAGTGCTGAAGCACAGAAACCAAACGGGCATTGTCAGACCAAAGGAAGCGTGGAAATCTTTCTGTACTTGGCTTTGTGTAAAACAGGAGTCTGCTAATGAAGAAATGTGTCTTCATCTCTAATTACACTGCTCCACAATGAAAAAAAACCCTAAATGTCTGTCAGCCTGTCGTTTGCACCTCGAGCACCCAAGGTAGACAGGATCATGGAAACACAGCGAATGATTGGATTAATTCCTTTATAATGTTAAGATTTTGTTACAGGATTTATTTAATGATCATATTTCTGGCTCTTAATTTTATAAGTATTAAGGAAATGTGCTGCATTTTTAAAAAGCATTAGAATGTGCCACGTTTTGTTTGATAATAATTTTGATACCAGGGGACTAACAGCATTGAGCTATACTAAACACTCTCACAGAGACATCAGTAAAATGCAGTATTTTGTACTTTAATATTTTCTTGTGTTGCCTTATTAGTAATGTTCTGATTGTTTAATTCTCCTTCCATTTCTAGTGTTGTTTTTAAAATAGGAGGTTTTTTACATTTTCTTAGTTTCCTATGGCACATTAGAATTCCTTGAATTCTTACAATGCGTAGGAATAAAGCATCTAAGTGAGTAAGGAGATTAGAGGAATTAAGAACTAATACGAGCAGATAAACATATTTAACTGTACTTTTGATCTGTTTTTATAAGAATTTTAATATTGTGAAGCATCAGCCTTTGTGCAGGAGGACTTCTGTCTTCTTCCTTTAAGAAAAAATTCAAGTTTGAACATTTTTGGAAGCAGCGGCTTTAAATTTGGTTGTTCATTGACGTGTAGTGCATCTGGAGGAGCACACAGCAAACCCTGGAGCCTCCGGCTGGCCCGTTGCTTTCCTAGTCTTCCAGTATGAAGCAATATCCCAGACTGGTGTCTCCTAAACTGTGAAATTAGCCCCTTGTCTCGGAGCCTGGTGGCGACGTCAAAGAGCTCATTCAACCTTTCACTTTACAAATGCTTCAGTGAGATCTCATGTGAAGATGTCAGTATGTTAGAATTACGAAACATCTGAAAATAAACACAACATTTTTGTGCTGCTGTGTCTGACCTGATTTACTCGTTTCTGCTACCCTGTTGTCTTTGCCAACAGTGGGTAAGGGACGGGCTAAACCAGCAGTGCTTGTGTGCAAGCTGGTGGGGCTCTGTGTTCGTGGGTCACTTGGTGGTGCCAAATAATCCTCTTGCTGTGTTGTCACAAACTCCATCCAGCCTCTTCCAAGCACCTGGTGCTGCCTGTGGCCTCCTGCTTCAGGCTGAGGCTGGGCCAGTTCTGAGAGAACATGTTAATACCTGACCCGCAAGACGTGGGTCCTTATTTGAGGCAGCAGGAAGGCTGGAGGACTCTGCTGTCCCCCCACGCTGGCGTGAGCCAGCACATCAGGGCTGGGCTTCACCTGCAGCTCTGGCCAGGCCCAGGGTGGCTGAGTGAGCCCCTCGCTGTGGTGGGCTGTCTGCTGGCTCTGCTGGAGGTGGCATTGGAGAGCATTTGGGTTGCCCGGCAGCTGGCTGGGCTCAGAATCACGGATCACAGAGTCACCAAGGCTGGAAAAAACCTTTAAGATCAAGTCCAGCCTATGACCAACACCACCACATCTCCAGACCATGGCACTAAGTGCCACATCCAGCTTTTCCTTGCACACATCCAGGAATGGTGCCTCTGCCATTTCCCTGGGCAGTCCATTCCAATGTCTCCTTGCAGGGGCTCTTGATGCTGTCATAGCCTTGGTGGGAAGGGGTGTGTGGCCTTCATCTCTTTCATCAGACAAAGGCTGGAAAGCCTTGAAATTCTAGGACCATCCCCACTCGTGCATGGAAATTATTAACTTTTTTTTTTTTTTTTTTCCAGCTGGATCAGTTCCCTTCACAACTCTACAGGTGCTTATGCTGGCAAGGAGAAATGGCAGGATTGTTTTTGGCAACAACATCTGAGTGCTCGTAAGGGACCTTCCAGGTCAGCAGCACAAGACAACTAACAAAGGCTGCTCTGGTGGCTTGTTTATAAAACGTGTTAGTGCTGAGGTGACTAAATTGCATGGCATGATAGCATAACTTGTGCTGAATAGACAGTGGAGTGGTTAAATAGGTTTTGAAAAGACACACAAGCAGCAGTCTGTGACTTAAATGCCAGGTTGCACTCTCTTGATTTTTCTTAATAATATATGAAAATCAGTTATGTCTGGAGCTTCCTATGAAAGGAATGACTGAATTAGTGAGATGTCAGGTGGTAGAAGCCATAACTCAATAATACCTCTGTGGGACTGCTCAGCTGCAGCCTGGTGTTCACTTGCTGTGGAATCACTTTTCAAGGCTTACTGCTCCTGCCCGGGAAAGCAGTGATGGGAAGATTCAAAAGTGCAGCCAGGCCGGGCTGTGGCTCCAGCAGATCCCTCATTCCCACCTTATTCCACCAGCACCTCGTGCTCATCGTTAGGGGCTGGAACAGGCTGCCCAGGGAGGTGGAAGTGTCACCATCCCTGGAGGGATTCACGAAATGTGTAGATGTGGCACTGCAGGGCATGCTCTAGTGGGCATGGGGGCTTCTTTGTGGGTTGTGTGGGGTTGTTGGTTTTATTGGGTGGGTGGTTGTAAGTTTTGATTGGTTTTTTGTTGCTGTTTCTTTGAGTGGGCTGTGTTGCTCCTTCCACCCTGGGTGGATGGTTGGACTAGGTGATCTCCGAGGTCTTTTCCAGCCATGACGATTTGTGATCCAGCCCAGCAGAACTGCCCAGCCAAACTAGGGCAGCCTGTGCAGAAGCCCCAGGGACGGAGTTGCCCCTGCCCAGGTCGGGTGGTCCCAGCCCACGCCAGTGCTCCCAACGCCGCGGCAGCTTCACTGCAGCCACAGCTCTGGTGGTGCCGGAGGGGGTGGCATTGCCAGCGGCTGGAGAGAAGCAAAACGGGCCGGCTCTGCCGGCGGGAACCGCAGCTCCCCGGGCAGGGCAGGCGCCCAGCTCTGTGTGCGGCAGCATCACCAGCCTGGACCAGCAACGCTGGCCCCTGGCCAGGCCCCTGCTCCTCACCCTGGCCTGTAAGGAAACTCCTGGTCTTTGCAAAGCTAATCATAAAAGCCTGTGCTCTACTCACTGACAATTTTGTTCCTGGTAGAATATACTCTGTGTAAGAGGTTGTAATTACGGTTGTTGCTGAAGTTCTGTCAATACTACTACACAGGTGAAACATCCGTAAGTCTGTGGATGCTCATGGGTGCAACATCTATTCTTGCTCTCTGATTTTCTTGTGGGAAGACATTGGTACAGTGACCTGAGTCCCAGCACAGCTGCTCTGCCCTGGGCACTGCTGCAGCTCACTGCACAGGCTAGTGAGCTGATGGTGGCATGAAGTTCTGACCAGTGACTGTTGGCACAGAGCAGGTCCAGACCTTACTGAGCAAGAGGTCCTCCCAAGAGGTGTTTGTCTCAGATGGACACCTGGAAAGTCTCACCCTCGCTTGGCTGTCAGTGGATTCAGCTCTAACCAGCCATACACAGATCTGCCTAAATAACTACAGGATCCTTTCAGCAGAAGCAGGGAGATGAGGTTAACATTTCATCATTTGCAGTTTTCAAAGTATTTTTAGAAAACATAATCTTTTCAGTAAGGGTGCATTAGTGATTTCTGTGGGTAGTGGAGCAAAATGATGAACAGCTGAAGCAGGTTCTCACCTCAAAGAAATTCCAAGATACGACACTCACAATATGTTCTGGCTGCTCTGGCTGCCTTAGTTACAAACTCATGTCCATTTCTTCATATATTCTGAAAATCAAGACCAGATCAGTTCATTTACACTTAACTACTTCTCACATCGTAAGGATTCACAATAACATCTTTAGTATTTAGTCAACATCCTCCAGTGTTACAGTAACTTCACCAGTACCAGAACCAGCACACTAATCTGAGGGCATTACACCCGTGTAATAAATACAGCCAAGGTTTCCATATCGGGGTAAATCCTTCTGATTTTTGTTTCACCAACTGGAAACTTTCTAGTCAGTTGAGATGCTCAGGAGCCCACTTCCTTCCTATTTACCACCATGCCCACAAACCTTTCCTTGGTCAGCAGAGGTCTCATTAAAAACTTCCTAAACACTTTCTGTATCTGATGGGCAGGCATGCAATAATCAGCAAGGCTTGTGAATCAAAACATATTGATAAACATGTCAGACACTCTCTGAGGCATGAAGCAAAGGTCATCCTTTAACTAGCCGGCATCAATACCTAATTAATGAACACCTTCCAATAGCTATTATTGCTATCAGAGTATGGTTCATTTAACAACAAGAGAAATTCATGCGGAGAATTCAGCATGAAGAACACTTGCCAAGGGACAGAACGAGGAGTACAGAGTGTACCAGATGAACTGCTGTGTACCCAGCACAGGCTTTTCTCTGTGTGCTTCCTCTCCCTCACTGCACCAGGGTTAGGGAGCTGCCAGATGCTGCTACCTCTCATCTCTTAAGAAATGTTTTGGATTATTATGCAGTGTCCTGCTCAGCTTTTGTGCAGGATGAGAAATGGAGAAAACACTGAACTGCTGCTTTCAGCGGTGCAGACCCATGCGCTTTGTTTTTACCCTTGCCAGAAACCTCCCTGTGCTGCACCCTAATGAAAGGTGAACGGGGCAGTGCTGGGCATCACGTTTGTGCTGCAGTCCCACCCTACATCTGTGCTCATGCTGTGATTGCAGTATGTTTGTATCACTGCTACATCAGAATCCATCAAATGTCTAGAGAGAAGTAAATATGGATGAAGTATCAAACCCTCCTAGTGTGGATTACCTAGAAAGGGACAGGCTCTGGCAGGCACTGGGTCAGGGCTGGGATGGGTGAATGAGGATGCTGGTCAAGAGGCTGCTCTGGAGCAGGAGTGGCTGCACACAGGGGGCCCGTGGCCACCGAGCAGATATCCCAGAGCTTCACCCTGGGACAGGGACAACTTTTCAACCTGGCTTCAAACTGTGAGCAACCATCTCTGATCAGGCTCAATCCTGGCTGAAGGTGGCTCCTCCAGAGCCACAAGATCCTGGGTTATGTCACCATCTGGGGCTGTGGAGCACATGGTGGGTTCCTGAGGCAGTGGGAGCCAATAAAGCTGCTCCAGTCTTGGCTTCAGAAGAAAAGCACAGGGGGCATGAGCAACAGCATCCAGGTGGCTGGTGCAGGTGTTCTGCTGCTGGCAGAGCTCATGACTGCTCAGCAGCTTCAGCACCTGCCCTGGCCGAGAGTGGTTTGTGTTGTGTGTGGGATGGATCCTCCTAGGGTCAGGTGAGCTGAAATGTTAAATCAGCTGCTACTCTTCACACCTCCCACAGCCATGGGGACAAGACTGTCCCTGTTCCAGATGCTGCTCTGAATGCTGGAACCTGGTGAAAAAAGCAATGAGGGTGGGAGAGGAAGGTGGGCAGGTGAGAGCCACAGATCACAGAGAACCAGGCAGGTCCCACTCGGATTTTCACCAGGTTCCCCAGCACCAGGGCTGGGAGCAGATAAGAGCTGGGAGGAGGCTGTTACAGGAGAGGTGAGAGGGACCTCCCCATCAGATCAGTTGATCAAGTATGGGTTTGGTGATCAGGTAGTGAGGTGGATCAGGAACTGGTTGAAAGGAAGGAGTCAGAGAGTTGTAGTCAATGGGGCAGAATCTGGTTGGAGGTCTGTGACTAGTGGAGTCCCACAGGGGTCGGTACTGGGACCGGTGTTGTTCAACATCTTCATCAATGACCTGGATGAGGGAACAGAATGTACCCTCAGCAAGTTTACTGATGACACTAAGCTGGGAGGAGTGGCTGACACACCAGAAGGCTGTGCTGCCATTCAGAGAGACTTAGATAGGCTGGAGAGTTGGGTGGGGAGAAACATGATGAAATTCAACAAGGGGAAGTGCAGAGTTTTACATTTGGGGAAGAACAACCCCATGTCCCAGTACAGGTTGGGGGCTGAGCTGCTGGAGAGCAGTGTAGGTGAAAGAGACCTGGGGGTCCTGGTAGACAGGAAGATGACCATGAGCCAGCAATGTGCCCTTGTGGCCAAGAAGGCCAATGGCATCCTGGGGTGCATTAGAAAGGGTGTGGTTAGTAGGTCAAGAGAGGTTCTCCTCCCCCTCTATTCTGCATTGGTGAGGCCACATCTGGAGTATTGTGTCCAGTTCTGGGCCCCTCAGTTCAAAAAGGACAGGGAACTGCTCGAAAGAGTCCAGCGCAGAGCTACGAAGATGATTAAGGGAGTGGAACATCTCCCTTATGAGGAAAGGCTGAGGGAGCTGGGTCTCTTTAGCTTGGAGAAAAGGAGACTGAGGGGTGACCTCATCAATGTTTACAAATATGTAAGGGGTGAGTGTCAGGGGGACGGAGTTAGGCTTTTCTCAGTGATGACCAGTGATAGGACAAGGGGTAATGGGTGTAAATTGGAGCATAGGAAGTTCAAGGTGAATATCCGAAAAAATTTTTTTACTGTAAGAGTGACAGAGCACTGGAACAGACTGCCCAGGGAGGTTGTGGAGTCTCCCTCACTGGAGACATTCAAAACCCACCTGGATGAGTTCCTGTGTGATGTACTCTAGGTGACCCTGCTCTGGCAGGGGGGTTGGACTAGATGATCTCTCGAGGTCCCTTCCAGCCCCTAAGTGCAGGCAGCGGGTAGGACTGTCCCTGCCTGCTGGTCATGGTGCCACGAAGGCAGCAGAGGATGGCAGCTCGGCACAGCTACAGGACACCTGCCCCAAGCAGCCTTGGGGCAGGGCTAGCCCTGCCAAGGACTCCACACCACCCCACAGAGGCAGAACATAAAGATGTTAAACTGAACTGGCTCCCTGATCATACGTGTTCAATCATGGAGAACTCAAACGCACAAGTTGCAGATGTGTCCAGATGTGGCAGGGCTGTTGCTGCAGGATTGTGCACAGGACAAGTCTCTGGCTCCAACCAAGTAATGTGACTGCAATTGTCTAACACTAGCTGTTGATTTCAAAATGCAACAATCCTATACATCAAATCCTTGCCTCTTATTCTGAAAACCCCAGTTGGATATTTTCCTTTGCTGTGCAGTGACCTTTTCAGAACTGCTCCCCGAATGCTGCCTGTGCAGGATGGCAAAATTGCTGGTCTGTAGCTCCCAACCAGAGAAAACTCCCCAGGGGCCCCAAAGGGCTCAGTTCCCCGTTGAGAAAGAGCAGACCTCTGACCTGGGCTTGCCTGCAGCAGACTGGGAAGGATGGTCACAGCTGCAGGGGAAAAGCTCCCTGTGGCATGACACTGGTAAGGGGCCTTATTCTTGGGAAGTAAACTTTGCAAGCCCGCAGCCAAGCCCCTGCTGAAGAAAGGAATGAGCTGCTCCTGTCCTCGAGCCTGGCTGGATGCTGTAGTGCTGCTTGCTCACCCAGCAGGATCCTGCTGCAGATCTCTCATGGGCACTGGAAAACAGTCACTGTGACCCCCTCCAGCCATGTAACAGGAAGGTGCTCTGGGATCACAGCCACTACCACACATGCCAAGCAGGATTTCTGAGGAGCTTTAAAACATGTTGAGTTCCTCCTATCATGGCAGTGCAATGTCACAGCCACTCTCTTTTCCTTAAGGAAACAGTGTCATTGGGGCATGCTGCCTTCAAACGCAAAGGAGCCATCTTGAGGAGTTCACCTCACCAGTTGTTCACCAGCTGCAGCAGGAGCTTGATGGGCTAGACTGGCAGGGAGAAATGGGTTCCAGCCCGTCTTTACAGAAGTTGCTGCAGAAGATATGAAGCCCCCAAAATGTGCTCATCCAGCTAGAGGCTTGGCACCAGCTCGTTTCCCTTTAAAATAACATGCATCACTGCATGTTCTGGAAAAAATTAACTGGGAGGGGAGCTAAGGCTGGAGGTTGCAGAGCCTCCTCCCAGAGAACAGTGTTCCAGTTTGCAGCCTGCCTCAGAGCCATGCCCCGAACTGGTTTCAGGTACAACAGGCAGACCTGGAGGCTCCAGGGGAGCCACACGAGCCAGTTCTGCTTTTCCTCAGGGCCCTGCAGAAGGGAAGTGTCACACTTATCCAGGAGGACAGTGGTCTGACAGCAGCCCCCGGGAAGTGCTGGGGGATTGCTGCTCCCCGCCATGAGCTGGGAGCCGGGCACGGAGCTGCCG
>NW_009954615.1:199404-200747 GCF_000747805.2 Chaetura pelagica
GGCGTACGTGTCGCTCCCTATGTGCGGCAGGATCACTGCGGGGACAGGAGGGTTACCTGCTCGTTTCTTATCTTTCCTGACCTCTCACGGCCTCTCAGGGGTCTTGGGGGCCAACCCGGCTGCTGCACCAGCTGCTGCTCCTCTAGGAGCTCACATCAGATGTGGAGCATGGAACAAAATCATCAGCTGCTGAGGACTAGAAGAGACCTCGGATAAACGGGTAACATTTCTCAGTCCTCCAGGCCAAAGGTGGTCAGCCAAGAGTGGGTTCTCCTTCCCGTGTTCAGCCTTGGTGCTCACTTTCCTGCAGGGACTCAAGGTGGTAGGTGTCAGGTGCTCTCCCAGCAGCAGGTGGACAGGCTGCTGCCCAGCTGGCACGCAGCTTTGGGAGGCTCTGTCCCCAGCACGCAGGAACCAGCAAGTATCAGGGCAGGAGCCTGCAGAGTGTGCCAGAACATCACGGGCTTACAGACCCTGGTGCACTGGAGAGCAAGTGTGGAGGCAAATGGCCCCGGTCACACAGAGCTGACACACTGCTCCACAGCAGGGCAGGGGTTTTATCCACCTATGGGAAAAGGCTCCTTTCATGCAATGCAAAGGAACAAGCCAGAGCTGCTTTACCTGCCCCAGGTGTGCACAAAAGCCTAGGCCACAGTCTGTTTTACAACAGAGAGCACCCCCAGGAAACACCAAGCCTGAACCCCAACACACTGCTGCTCTGGAGAGACGGGTCTCCCCAGAAGGACTGAGGGCACACAAGTCCCTTCTCCCCAAGCTAAGATTCAGCCTGGGTTCCTTGTTTGCTGTGAAAGTCATGTCAACACTTCTTCCTCCTTTACTTATGTCATGTTCCTCCAGGTGCTGAAACTATTTTGCAGTTTAGGTGAAATCTATTAATAGTTTCAGGATCATCAAAGCCTCATTTCTGTGAAAATAAATACGTAAGTATTCATTTTTGTCTTGGCGTTGTTCCAGAGCTTTAAGATCCCTTAGGTCCTGCAAATACTTCCAGAAAGTCTCTGCTTTTATAATTTCTCACACTGTCTACTATGAGAACGAAAGCAAATAAAGAAGTTTTAGCAAAAAGAAAATAAAACGAACAGCTATGAATTTGTATTTCAGAAATGGACGGCTAATTGTGGGCAGTTCCAAATTTTCACGCATGTCTCTATGATTTCCTTTTGGAACAGACATTTCCCCCCTGGAGTGAAGACATCCTGCTGCTACAGGCAGCTCAGGTACTTGGCTGTGCAAGGTGCACCCATCGGCTCTCACCCTTGGGGTGCAGCTTGAGCAGCCAGGGTGCTCAGCACTGTGAGAAGCTTGTGCTGCCAGCTCTGAGC
>NW_009954615.1:200894-201341 GCF_000747805.2 Chaetura pelagica
TGCGCGTGTGCGCGCACCAGCGCGGGGGCGGCCCCAGCCACTCCAGGAAGCTGAGCATTCCAACAGGAACAGGCACCCTGCCATGGTACCTTTAACAGGCCAGACAATGGCAGATGTTTGCTTTCCAACCACCAAGCAGTGCCTTCTCCCCACTGCATTGCTATCCTTTTGGCTCAAGGGATACAAGTGAGCCTGTCTGGCTTGTGCCCGGGCCAGCCTGAGGGCAGGCAGTGACCAGGGGCTGTCCCTGGGTCACCCCAGGATGATGTCCAGCCTGTGGTGCCTGCAGGATGGAGCTGGCATGGCTGTGGGAAACCAGCCACACGCAGGCCTGGAACAAGGAGGCTCTCAGAAAAACACAAAGGGCTGCTGATGTCCTGCACTGAAACATCATCCTGCCCCACAGGGCAGATCTCAGCAGGCACATGGAAAGCAGCAGGAACACCA
>NW_009954615.1:201352-202738 GCF_000747805.2 Chaetura pelagica
GGCGTCGTCCCCCGGGCGGGGCAGCTTGGCCACACCACTGCCCCAGAGCAGGCAGGCCAGCTGCCTCCTCATCCCACCAACTCCTCATCCCACCACCTCCTAATCCCACACCACCTCCTCCAGAGCAGACATGCACTGGACCTGGGACCAGCCCCTTCCTACCTGCCTGATGCCTGTTACTACCCAGAACCCAGCCCATGGAAAACTGCCCCTGAGCAGAGGACACAGCTAGACTATCCACAAAGGAACAGCTGGGCATCCCACAGCCTGGGCATGGGCTGGCCTCTGCAGCTGAGGGCTGTGGGATTTGCTGACACCCACTGGGGACGTGGACACCAGGACATTCCAGCCCCTCAGGGCCTGGAGCTCCTGTGCAGCGGCACTGGCCCCAGCTCCCGGTGAGCCAGCCAGTGCTGCCCAGGCCACAATCCCCCTAGGCAGAAGCACCCAGCTCTGTACACACATGGGAAGCTCCCCTAGCAGAATATATACCCGGGAGCTTAGGGAATAGCAAAGCTTGGCAGGGCATGAGCAGTGACGTCATTCATCATTCAGGCACCTGCTGGCATCAGACTCCAGGAATTTCACCACATGCCTCAGGACATCAAATGGAGATCCATCAGGAAGGTTTTAAAAAACAAGCTGGTCTCAACAGCTCTCTGGAGAACTCAAACACCTCCCATGCTTGTTTAGCATCATGTTGATGAGGTGTTCTCCTCCAGCAGCTTCCCACATCGTGGGGAGTGGGGCTACCTACAGCCTGCTTACATACACCTGTCCTTCCTTGTCCTGGCACTTGTTTGCACCAGCAGGCAGGTGGGGACAGGGAATCCTCATCACAGCCCCAGCAGGTCCCCAGCCGTGGGCACAGGGGACCCCACAGTGCCCAGGGAGGGGGCCCAGCCTCGCACTTACCACAATTCTTGAGGGAGAGCAGGGGGTGGTTGGTGGGCAGTGGCTCTGGCGTGGTGACATCCAGGCCTGCTGCAGCGATCTGGCCGTTGGCCAGTGCATCGTACAGGTCCTCCTGGTTCACCACGGCCCCCCTGGGAAGCAGAGGGAGAGGCTGGTGCTGGTGCTGAGGGGTCTGGTGGGTTCCCAGGGCTGCACACCCAAGGCACAGAGACATGGGACAGCCTGGGTGGTGGCACCTGGGTCTCCAAGCCTGCCTGAGCAGAGGTCAGAGCCCCTCTGCATGTGCCTGAACCTCCCAGAACAAGGGGCTGCTCCTGCTCCCACTCCCACCCCAGGACAGCAGGGAGACAAGGAAGGCCCCAGGGCACCAGCAGCCATGGAGGGAGGCAAGGCCAGTCCCAGGTGTCCTGGGCCGCCACCGTGTGTGGGGCTGCTCTGGTTCTGTCCCACCACGGCCAGAGCGGAGTGGGA
>NW_009954615.1:202970-205269 GCF_000747805.2 Chaetura pelagica
ACTTCCCAGGGAACAGTCGTGGGGGATGCAGCCATGAAGGCTGAACAGGCTTCCTGGGCACCCAGAGGAAGCACATCCCAGAGCCCCCACCCCCTGCACCCACAGCCACGCAGGAGAGTGGGTGGCACTCACCTGCTTGTGTTGACAAACACAGAGGTCTTCTTCATCCTGCCAAAGAAGTCCTTGTTGCACATTCCCTGGGTGGCCGGGGTCAAAGCACAGGTCACCACCACAAAGTCCGACTCTTCGGCCAGCCTGGTGAGTGGCACTGAGTGCAGAGACATTGGTCACAGCTCGGCCTGGGGCCTCACCCCGCCCAGAGACCCCTCATCCCCGAGATTCACCAGCAAGTGCTGCTCCAGAGAGATCTGGCTGACCCTTCCCCACTGATGGGGAGACACAAGGACCAGCACACTGAACAGAAACCCTGCGTGTTCCTGCAGGCACTACTGCAGTGTTTGATTTCACATTTAAATTAAAATAAAGCCAAAGGGAATCCAGTGACGCTTCAGCCGTCTGGCCCAAAGGAGGCTCTGGTGTGCGTTTCCTTTCAGACAGCAAAATCCATCAACAGCAGTTTATATCTGCATTGTATCTCTCTACATGGTACCTCCAAACAACCTCTTGTGCCCCTTTCACTCCTGGAGATGAGGAGAGCACAAGCAGCAGGGCAAGCTCTGCTAATGGCTTTGTACAAAAAAAGCACCCACTGGAATGCACTGGCTTCTGATTGAATAACTAGCACTGGGTTCTAACAGGACCACAGAAAGGTCCCGTTTGGAGCTCAGGCCATGGGGCTTAGCTGGACAGTGAAATTCCTTTCAAAGCAGGGCGTTAAAGCTGTTTCCAGGAAACACCTCCTCCCAGTGAAGACCTGTAGGAGGTCTCAGCACCCATCCCATGGGGATGGCTCACAAGACCCTTGCCCTCCTCCCAGGGGCAGCTGCCACTTTCCCCCTCCTGTCCATGCCGTTCCAGTTCCCTGTGGGAATGAAACTTCCTGGACTGACAGCAATCCCTGCTCCCGACGCCTTCTCACCGAACTCGGCATCGAACTCGGCGGCACTCTCCGGCCTCGGGCGGCTGCCACTGTACAAAAACTTCTTGACCCCGAACGGCTTCAGGCGGCGGGCAACGGCCTGTCCTGGGAGCGAGGGAGAAGGTCTGGCTGCTGTGGCTGCTGCTGCAGGGCCACCAGGGCTGCCCACCTGTCTGTCCTGGGGCACGAGGTGGCCACGAGCACAACCCCCACACAGGCATGGCCCCACCGAGGGGGGATGTGCTGGGATGGCTTCTGTGGCCACCTCCCAGCCTGGAGTGTGGCAGGCACATGGGGGATGGAGGGAGGGATGGATGGATGGATGGATGGATGGATGGATGGATGGATGGATGGATGTCTGCTGCTCCTCCTCAGGAGAGCAAGAGGGAACTCCCTGCCAGAGTGAAACTGCGGAGCGGGAGCCAAGGGATGCTAAGCCTGAAGCTACCCTAGGCAGCAAACTGAGCAGTGTGGAAAGAAACAGCCACCTGCTGACAGTCTGCAAGCAAACAGATGACAAGCACGTCACCTTGGACTTTGTCAAGGCATTTGTTTAACTGAAGATTGAGAGGACAATGTCCATTTTCCTGTAGCAATCAGAGGCAGTGGATGTGTTTGAATGCTCTAAGCTGTACGGTTTAGGCCTGAAGAGTCAAGGTCACTGTGGGTCTACCCAGCCCTCTTGTTCCCTCAGAGAGGTGAACACTGGAGATTATACCTTGGCCGAACCTCCAAAATCATCCTGCCATCACTGGAGACACAAATCTTGCACTTGACCTGCACTTACCTATTCTCCCCAGACCTATGATGCCGACAGTACTATCAGACAGACCATAGCCACACATCCACAAGGGCTTCCATGTTGTCCAGCCACCACTAGCAGAGAGAGCAAGATGTCAGAGAGCAGCAGAGGGAAGCCTGCTCAGAGCCCAGACCAGCATTTGGGCAAGTACACTAGAGAGTACAAGGCTGCAGGTAGCCTGTTCTGACACAGGTCATCTTACAACCAGGCACTCCAAGGCTCCTGCTTCAAGTGACCCAGGTCGCCCTGCTGGCAGCAGCAGCCACCATCAGACTGATGCAGTGTGGGTGTACCCCGCCACTGACCACAGCCCTGGAACGACTGACAGGCAGCGAGCTCTGACCAGTCCAAGCACGCCTGCCTCGAGGGCTCTGCAGTGGCCTGGGCGGCCTCTCCCGCAGGTCCCCTGCCTGGCACGCGGGGGGGGTCTGTCCTCTCGCAGCCCCTGAGGAGCAGTC
>NW_009954615.1:212793-223086 GCF_000747805.2 Chaetura pelagica
GGGCAGCCCCTCTGCGACTTCCGATCCCACTGATGTTCCCCTTTCCCGCTCTGGGTTAAGGTGTGACCTGGGGCTGTGGTTGGACCAGCTCCTGAGAACACATGGTAGATTGCCATGAAGTTCAAGTGGGTTTCCCCTTGCAGAGAGCTCTGCCACACGCAGAGAGCTGCAGCTTCTCTGAGACCGGGCTGGTGTGGTGGCTGGGGGAGAGCTGGCCCCCAGTTCCCTGCCACCACCTCCTCCCCAGAGGAGACTTCCCACAGCATTGTCGCTCCTGGCAGCACCCAGACACAGGAGCCAGCAAAATCTCTGCCCCATGCAGGGGCTGCTGGGGGGTCCCCCTCGAAGACAAGGCCCATGTGCCACTGTAGGCTTGCACAGGACCGATGTCCCCAGGTCCCAGTGCTGGCTGCAAGAGGTGACAGCTGTCAGCCCTGCAGCCATTGCCCTGGGGAGGGGTCTGTGGGCACCCCAACTGCCTCACCTGGAGCTGGGCATCCTGCTGGGTGCAAGCATCATGGAGCAGGAGTGCAGGCCTTTCCCTGGGCGCTTGGAGATCAGTAGCTCCACTGGATGTGAGGTGGAGACAAATCCCAGGAAATGGAGCACTGGTGGGTGGCTGGGAGCCCTGCCCACTGTGTCTGCACCCAGAGCCCTCCTGCTGCCAACCCACCTGCCTGCTCCAGCCCTGCCTGAAGGGCTTTTATAAGGCTTTTGTAAACCTGAGATGGTGTTTTGATAAAACCTGGCTGGATCCCTACAGATACACGTGTTGGTGGCTTAGCAGAGTGGAAGGACGGACAGAGGGACAGTGAGTTAAGTACAGGTGACAAGCAGCACCTGGCTCCAGGGACACCATCCTGTGAATGGGGATACATGCAAATACACACATATATATGAGTATATATATATTTGCATACATTTATTTGGGTTCCTTCTGACTTCTTTGAAATTCTGTGCAACACCAGGTGTGACCTGTGAGCCCTGGTGTCTTCTCCAGAACTGGCAGAGTGGCTACAGCCAAATACCACAAACTGTGACACCAAACTCTTCCCATTGCCACTGTGAGAATTCCAGGCAAGAAGTACCACTGCAGTGCTGTAAGGGGTAATGCTACAGAATGTCCTCAGCAAAGGGCCTATTAATCTAGGTAAGCAAGGTGGGGCTGGATCTACATCAACCAGTTTTTAGCCATGGCTCTGTGCCAGCGTCATTGCAGTTGGGTTGGTGGTGATTTGCACCACTTTTGGTTGGAGATTGTGGGTTTCTCGACCAGCACACGGGGAGACAGGTCCTCCTGGATTGTGTTCTTCTGTGGTCACCCAACCTGGTCCTTGACCAGGACTGTTTTATAAGCTCTGATCTCTTTCACTCTCTCCCTACTGGACAAGGAGGTATGGAGGCCTCACAGTCATACACCCTGTGAGACCCAACCTGTCTCTCAGCAGCATATACCTGCTCCACAGCACGAGTAAGAACATGCCAGCCAAGAGCTTTGAGCCTCCCAACTTGCATCTCCAGGAACAGCATGCATCTCCTGAAGGCCTCCTGCTCAGCTCCTGGAAGAGACTCGACACCCCACAGCAGGGGTCTGGACTGAGCTGGTTGCTTCAGTTCCATTGACAGAGGATTGCCACCTCTAGTCAGCAAGAGATGCTACAGGTACGGGGTGTTGTTTTAGGATGACATTTTCCACCTCAGAGCCTCCAGTGAGTACTTTGGGAGGTTTCTAAAGGCCAGAGATAGGCAGAGTAAAGATTCTCCCAGTGCTAAATAGACTTTGCTTGTTATTGACCTGGTTTAAAGTTGCTGGATACCTGATCTGAATCTGCTTTATGATAAAAAAACGAACAGCTAGATATAGGAGTGGGGGAGAAAACCTAAAACACAAAAAGAAGACATGAGCTTATATAGGGGGGTGGGGTAAAACTGGTGTATTGTCATTGTGAATGAGTCCAGAGTCAGACCAGTAAAGAAAACACACCCACTGAAAGAATGAAAGTAGAATTTAATCCCCCAGAATATCTGTCCAGGATTCCTTCTGCTGCTCCACAGGTGGTGCTCCAAGGCTGGAGGCAGGCAGGAGTGGGGGATGACTCTCAGCTCACTCCCCACAGAGCTTTTGGGTTTTCAGAGGAGGCTCCACTGGCAGAGCCCAGGCCAGTGAGTCCCATGGGGTTGAGGCAAGACTAGAGCCTGACTGGGTCACCACGGCTCTCTGTGCCCTGCTGGGACAACCAAGGGTCTGTCCCCGATGGGTCCTGGGAGATCTGGCCTTTGTTATCTGGTGGAAGCTTTAATGAGGGGGCTGAAGGGAGCCTGAGTGCACAACAGTCTGATCTCAGTGGCAGTTTTACAGCGAACCTGGGGACAGGGACTTCATGAAACATCTGAGCTATATGAGGTACCACCTTATCTAACAAGACTGCTCTACTGGTGGGATTTTCCTTTATTGTGATGCATGTCTGCTCCCCCATCAGTGTGTTGTCAGATTATGCCAGCAGAATCCATTTCAATTTTTAATAATTGCTTTAAAGTTTATTTTATTATACTGAGTGTGGTTATGATTACAGCTGTCATCTCACCCCCTTCCCTGATCACGTAAAGATTTGTGTCAGGAGTATATGCTCTCCAGCATGACAGTCCTGTGCTAATCTCACTGCACAGTGACTGCCAGGGCTTTCCTTTTCCCCTTCCTGCTGCCCTCCCCATCTCATCCCAGCTCGTCCTGGCTAATGTGGCAATGCCACATGTTTGGGAGAGTGTGCTGCAGCTGCTGGAGCCTTGTCCTGCCCATTCCCCATGCTGCCAATTCCCTGTGCTTCTGATGCCTTGTGCTGCTGGAGCATTGGAAGTTATGGATTCCCACCCAGTTCTTCCAGTGGCACCAGCATGAGCAAATCAGAGGCCCCCAGAGCAGGTTTACCTGGGAAACAGCACATGCAGCTCTGACAGAACGTGGTTTCATCATTACAGTGAATTGCACAGAGCACCTGTGAACTGCCTCCTCAGTTGGGTGGCTTCAGACTCCAAGCGTCACTATAAATATGCAGAAACCCTTTCCCTGTGCTATGGCTGTCACCACCTCTTGGGCTTGGCAGGTCCTGTGCAGCAAACACACCCCCTGCATGGGCTGAGATGTCTCAGGAAATCAGTGCAAGAGCTCGTGACAGCAGGACCCAGACAAGGACAAGGGAACGAGGCTCCCTAGGTGCAGTCAGCTCCAGTGGGATGAAGCCAGGCTCTCATGCCATTCCTGGGAATATTTTGCTCACAGACTCAGCCCTGCTCCTTTGGATGACATCACTGGCATAGAGTGGTCACAATGTCCTTTGGCATCACACCTGCTTGTGCCAGCCCAGCCCTGTGTGTTGGTTTGCTTCACAGGACACAGCCCGCCCGGGCAGGGAGCTCTCTGGCTCCTGCACTGCCCCCCAGCAGGAAGCAGCTCAGAGCCACAGGGCCCTGGGGATGGAGGCACCACCCGAGGTCACCGTGTCCGACCCCCCTGCTCAAAGCAGGGTCACCAGGAGCTGGCTGCCTGCGTCCACATCCAGCTGGGACTGGGGTATCTCCAAAGGGGATGCAGGTATCTCCATGGATGGAGGCTCCACAGCTCCTTTGGGCAACAGGTTCCAGTGTTCAGCCACCCACAGAGTGAAAGAACGTTTTTCTTCTGTTTCAGATGAATTTGCTGTGCCTCAATGAGCATCATTGCTCTGTTGCTGGGCACTGCTGGCAAGAGCCTGGCTCCAGCACATTCCATCCTCCACCAGGTATTCACACACACAGGACCCCCTGAGCTGCCCCCCTCCTCAGCTCCTGCAGGGGTCCAAACTGTGTGGTCAGGCTGAGCACAAACGGGATCACTTGGCGCTGGCTCCTGACGCCCTCAGCTTCCTCCCCTGGGCTGCCCCATCAGAGCCACGGGTCATGGAATTTTCTGTGTTGTTTTAAAAAGGAAGGAGTTTTGTGAGCACAGGAACAAATGGAGCTTGATTCCCTCTGAGTTTCTGCCTCGTGGATGACTGCATTTGGTGTCAAAGGAGCTGTCTCACTGAAGCGTTCCCTGGGGATGAGGGCACTGATCTGGTGCCTGGCAAGACCAGAGTATGTGATGCAGCCCTTTCCTCCATGGGATGCTGGTGAGTTCCTGGCCCTCTGTGGTCCACCTCTTCCCTGAGGGCTGCAGGAACCTGGCTCACATATCCAGACATGGTGCAAATTAAAATGGTCCAATGTTTCAAAGCCCTTTTGTGTTTTGAGCCAGGAAGATGGAGGGAGGTGGTGAGAGCACCCGATGCTGGTTCTTTGGGCATGGAAGCTCAGTCTCAGTCCCTGCCTCGCAGTGCAGGGGTGCTGGGATTGTCTGCTGGCACACATCCCCTCCCTCCCTGGAGGGATAAGGATGCTAATGCTGGAGTCTTGTCTGCCCACATCCGTGTCTGCCAAACGTGCATGCAACCTCCATCTACCTCCATCCCAGACTGGCAGAAGTCCTGCTTGCTGAGGCTGGGCAAAGGAGGGAGACCGAGGCCAGGATCTGAGTGAAGGGTGGGGGTGCCAGCCACTGCAGGTCCTGCTGCAGCCACTGCAGGTCCTGCTGCAGCCACTGCTGGTCCTGCTGCAGCCACTGTGGGTTCTGTGGCCAGCCTGTCTCTTGGAGGAGCCCTTGCCCACTCTGGCTCTGACAGCACTGAGGGCATCAGAGGAAACTGGGAATGCTGTGGGAGGACTGCTGGAACTGGGGCAGGACCACGAAGTCTGTGGGAAAGGGTCGGGGCTTTCCTGGGGGCAGCTGTTGGAATGTGGGATGTCTGTAGGAAATGAGGCAGGAGGGTGTTCTGCATGTCTAGGGGAATGGGCAGGGGCAGGTGGGAGCAGCACCGACCTGCTAGTCCCTGCAGGGTGAGGAGCAGCAGCTCAGCAGCTGCTCTGGCTCTCTCCATCTGCCCCCAGGGCTGACCCGTGCTGGCTGCTTCGAACCCTCCAGAGCACAGGTGTCCCTAAGCCACCCTGATAAATAACCCCTGTTAATTAGCACCCGTTGCAAAACACGGGCAGTGGCTCTTTCTGAGCCTGAACTGTCTCTGTGCAGAGAAGCCTTCGGTCAGTATGTGACCCCCCTGCAGCCTGGCTGGAGGGCATTGCTCAGCCCTGGGCAGAGCAGGATCCTCAGTTTTACACTGGATACCATCAACCTGATGTTTTCTTCTTCTTGTCCCATGGTAAAAACTGGATAGAAACTCCCAGTTTCCCATTTTGTGTTTTATAAATATTACATACACATATATATATGCATAAATACACACATATACACGCAAGTTACATGGAGTAGTTTCTGTATTTCCTCTGATTCCCTTCTCTTGCTGAAACACCAGCCTGTGCAGCATGCCCCTGAACAGCTCTTTGCCCCTTTGTGCAATCCGTGAGGGTGAATTCCACAACCTCCCTGGGCAACCTCTTCCAGTGCCTTACTGCCCTCATGGTGAAGAATTTCTTCCTAATGTCTAAACTAAATCTCCCCTCTTTCACCCTTGTCCTATCACTGCCCTTGCTGCTGAAATGTCCCTCCCCAGCTTTCCTGGAGCCCCTTCAGGCACAGGAAGGTGTTCTCAGGTCTCCCTGGAGCCTTCTCCTCTCCAGGGTGAACACCCCAACTCTCCCAGCCTGTCGGCGGCAGGAGGCAGCTGAGGGACGGGGGTCTGCTCTGCCGGGGCAGGGGAACTCCCAGCCTCTTGGGAACCCCAGTACCGGCTTGTGACAGCTGCCCAGAGCTAGGACAGCCTGAGAGCACCTTGCTGTGTCCCCAGCAGAGCAGGGTCCCATGTCAGCTCAACACTGCACCCACAGTCCCTGACTGTCCCCACACAGGGCACCTTCCTGGCCCAGGCATGTCCCCCTGAGGCTGGAGGCCCCGGCTGTGGCTCCTCCACTGGCCAGGCTGGTGACACCTGCTGCCCTTGCTGGCCACGCTGCTGCTTGGGCACCACCCTGGGGTCCCTGACACTCCTGCTGGGGATTCTGAGCTGCACCTGAGTCACTGTGGTGCTGTTGATCCATGTGGCAGCCCTGGAGGTGGGATGCTGGAAGGGATCAGAGAACTCACTAGCCTGTAGGTTAATTTGCTGAGCAAGTGCTCCTGGCACTTTCATCTCATAAATGCTGGATTGCAGATGGGGTGACAGCTTGACAAAGCTACCTGTCACCTGCCCGTGTCCTGGCTGTGCCTGTGTCCCCTCTGTGTGCCCATGTCCTGGCTGTCCTGTGTCCCTACTTGCCCCGTGGTGCCCCGACTCCTCCTGCAGGGCCATGGTGGGATGCAGTGCACAGGGCTCTGCCCTTTCAGGCTCTGTGATGTTCACAAGTCTCTTCACCAGATGCAAGTTTGCCTTTGACGCAGGGTGAATGTGTACTTAGGCTGTTAGACTATTATCACAAGATTATTTATAAAGTATTTCCAGAGGTTTCACATAGGGAGGAAAAATGTATTATCTCCATTAGGGATTTCAACCACACCAGTTTCTTTAATCCTTCTTAAGGGATAGCTAGGATTTTGTATTTAGGAGTAAACCAATAACCTTTGGATGACGCTATTCTAAGGAGCAATATTTTAATTTTCCTTCCTTAAAGCAGTCAACTGCCACCTCCAAAGAAGGCTCTAAGCTCTCTCAGCAGGTGGATCAAGCTCAGCACCTGTTGCCTTCACAGAGTGACTGGCTCGTCCAGGGGCCACCGACCTGGTCTGTGCCACCGTGAGCTGGAAGAGCAGCTCTGGGGGCTTCCCTGTGCCAGCTGCTGCCTTCCTGCTCCTTTCCAGGAAGTGGTGGTGGAGATGGGGCCTCTGGATGTTGACAGTAGGAAATCACTCTTGGGGGAACCACAGGACCCCTCCAACCTCCTCTCTGGGCCAGTGGAGCAGCTGGACCGAGGAGAGGAAGAAGCTCTGTCCATCCCACTCCTCAGCTCTGTCCATCCCACTCCTCAGCTCTGTCCATCCCCACTCCTCAGCTCTGTCCATCCCCACTTCTCATCTCTGTCCATCCCACTCCTCAGCTCTGTCCATCCCACTCCTCAGCTCTGTCCATCCCACTCCTCAGCTCACACAGCTCCCTATCACCAAAAGCTGCCATCCAAGCCAGGGTGATGCAGCTGGGACTGTGGCTCCCAGAGAAGGGAAGGGTTGTTAGTCCCAGCTCCTCTGGGTCAGCTGCTGTGGTGCTGGTGGCTCTGGGCCTGGTTTTGAGCAGATCTTGCCCTGTCCCCCAGTCCCACCAGATAGTCTCCCCTCCTGGCAGCGTTGCTGGACCTGCATCTCTGACATTGCATTCTGGAGACGTTTCTTGTCTGGGGGACACTTGGCACCTGCATCTAACAGGAACCATCACAGAGTGACCCAGCTGGGCTGCATGACATGGGCACCAGGTGTGGGAACGGGCCCTGCTCTGTCCCTCGGCCCTGGGTACCCCCAGGCTCCCCCAGACCTCTCCCTGCACCCCCCAGGGCACTGCAGGAGGTCCCCAGCCCATGGACCCCTGGCCAGGAGCTCAGGAAGGTGGCTGGGGGAGCAGATCCTGGGAACGGGAACCAAAGGAGCAGCAGAGCCTGCTGGTGGTGAGGTGGAATGCTCCTGCAACAGAAACATCCCGGGTTGCTGAGGGTGAGGCCTGCAGGGTGAGGGGAGAGGGACCCCCAGCAGCCCAGGAAAGTAGCTGTGGTTAACAATGGAGCATTCAGAGAAAGGAGAAAAGAGGCAGGCAGATGGCATGAATATTAGTGCATGAAAATGACTAACACTCTGAGAATTTCCCAGTGTACTTCTGACTGGTTTGGGCTTGCTTCCATAATTAATTTATGGAAAGCACCTAAATTGGGAATAAACACAATCTTGCAAATCCCTTCTAAACTCTGCTTGTATTTTTTAAATGATACCCTGAAGGTATAGTTTCTTACAATGATTAAACTGTTTTCCTTTTAAGAATTAAAAGGGACTTTTTTCATGCGATTGTACAGAGCATTAGTGGTCAGGACCAAACTCGGGACTGTTTTAGATGCAATCTATTGCTGGAAATGCCCAGATGGGGGCATTTCCCCACTGGACTACTGGATGCTAAATCTGACAATATTTTCTTTTTGGATTAATGTATTTTAATGCAGAATATCACCTAGTGTGTGGTCAGCCACCTAATGACTCAAAAGCAGTCTGACAATAGCATAAATTCAGAAACTTCCTTTAAAATAATAATAAATATAAAAATGTATTTTTCATCAAGTTGCTGCTTCTGTGAGGCAAGAAGAACAAAGCTCCCTCCCCACAGCAGGGGGGCAGCAGGTGCTGGGAAGGTTGGACAGCCCAAAAGGGGATCTGATGGTCCCTGGTCTGTGGGTGCAGGCAGGACCGAGCTGTGTGGAGCCTCTGTGGACCCCGCGGAGATGCAGGCTTTGCTCCATGGGGCTGCTCCCTGCCCTGCAGCTCCTGCTGCTCCTCACAGGGATTTGGTGCCTTTCTTCTGCAGCCAGCCACGAGCAAGGCAGAGTTGGAGGCTCTGGCTGGGCCAGGAGACCCTAGCCCCTGTAGACCCTCTGTGATGGGTGCAGGGGCAATGCCAGCCTGGGGAGGGAATGTACAGTGCTGAAATTTCAGTGGTGGCCATGGGGATGAGCTTGGGGAGGGGTCTGGCAGTGAGGGCATGAGGGTGCAGGAAGGAAACAGCCTTTTTATTACATGGCTTATTGTGTTTCAACATGGAAATCAAGGTAAGAATTACTCAGAGCACAACCTGTTCCTTTGATTTGGCCTTTGCAGCTCAGTCATGCATAGGAGGAGCCTTTTCCTTGTTCCCAGCAGCAGCATCTCCTTGTAGTGGCTAACGGAAAAATACTACAGCAGTGAAAATTCTCTCCCCTGATGAGTACCATGCCAAGGCCAAGCGATGGGTCTGCAGCATGTGCTGGGCTCGGCTCGTGTCCCAGGTGATGCTTCCTGCGCTGCAGGCTCTTTGCACCTGTGTTGGGAGCTCCAGCAGTAATTGCAGCAGCTGCCAGGCAGGTGACAAGTGAGGAGAGGGCTGAGGCTGTGGTGAGGTGTGAGATGCAAGGGCCCTGGGTGGGCAGCAGTCTGGACAGAAGGCCAGCTTTGGCTGCACCTCTGCGCTGCAGCCCAACCTGTGTGCCCTCCTGCTGCTGCCCTAGTGTGCCCAGAGCTGGACTGGTTTGAGCAAAGTCCACGCTGGGGTACTTACAGTGCTCCTGCTGTGCCCACCTGCTCGGTCACAGCCTTCCCTGGGATCCCACATTCTACTTTTGGGTCAACTGTTCCCTCCTACATGTTTGCTGGGATTTCAAACAGTTTTTATGTTCCTTGGGGAGAGAGAAGAAAGAGTGAGAGACATGGAATATGATCTTTGTTTTCAGAATATTACTGCAGTAATTAAAATGCTTGGGAAGGTGTTCCATTCCCAAAAGTAATAAATAGTTTTGAGTGTTTTGCCCCATTAATTGCATATTAGTTAAATACGTATTTTTTATAACATGCGTATTCACTCACCTGCTTACGCTGACGTTAAATGCATATTTAAATATGCATTATGCCCTTTAATGCATAGTAATTATTTGGTAGACAGTGAAGACTCTTTCTGAGCAGTGCCTTTCAGGGGAGTAGATATTTTGTGCATGAGGTGTAACGTTGGCTCTGAGAGGTAAAACGTGTCGGGTCTGCAGGGTCACAGGCACAGCTGGACACGCTGCCTGGAGGCATCCGGGGAGATTCCTCTTCCTCCTCCAGATCTCCTCAAAAGAGGCCCCAGTTTCAGAGCCTGCATTCCATGCAGGGCTGGGACTCAGTGTCCAGGCTGCCAAAGGGGCAGCCCCTGATAACCCTGGGGGGCTGCTCCACACTTTAGATCTGTGGGGAACACGCAGTGGGATGTCAGAGCCCTGGGTGTGCTGGGCCGGCGGAAGCGCGTGCCCAGGGGACCACCTGCTCCTGGGACAGGCCAGGCCCTTCCCACCCCCCTCCAAGGATGTCCTGGAATTGCTTTTGTAAACCCTGGGGGGCTGCTCCACACTTTAGATCTGTGGGGAACACGCAGTGGGATGTCAGAGCCCTGGGTGTGCTGGGCCGGCGGAAGCGCGTGCCCAGGGGACCACCTGCTCCTGGGACAGGCCAGGCCCTTCCCACCCCCCTCCAAGGATGTCCTGGAATTGCTTTTGGACTGTAGAGCCTGGCAGCAAGGGCTCAGCAGGACCAGGGGCTGTTTGGGGAGTGGGCACCTTCCCACAGCCAGGGGCTGC
>NW_009954615.1:224792-230371 GCF_000747805.2 Chaetura pelagica
GGGTGGGTGGGGGAAATAACCCCCTCCCCTTGCTGCTCCCATCTTGCCTCCTCTGACCTTCACACCTTCCCTCTCACCAAGCAGGCAGCTGTGCAAGCCCAGCCTCCCCCCCCCCCCCCCCCCCCCTCCCCCCTGCTGCCTCCACCCCTCACTCCTGCTGCCCTGCACCCCTCACTCCTGCTGCCCTGCACCCCTCACTCCTGCTGCTCTGCACCCCTCAATCCTGCACCCCTCAAAGTGTTTGCTTTTGAGACAGCCGGACTGCAGGGAAGACGATCAATCCCTCTCCTCTGTCCTGGTGCTCCTGGGCCAGCATTCCTGGTTCCAGCCCCACTCTCAGGGTGGTTCCAGGGGGACATGGGCCTGTGCTGCCCACATCCTTGGCATTGGTCTGGGGTGGGAGCCTCTGTGGGCTGGAGCCGAGGGCACAGTGTGTCCCCCGGGCAGCCCCCTGCCCCAGGCCCCTCGGCAGAGCCCAGGCTGTGCCCCCTCCCCAGGCGCTGCCCCCAGGCATCCCTGCCCTGGTGCCACCGTGTTTCCAGCGACGGGTCAGGCTGCAGTCTTCTTAGGAACAATGCTCTCCTACTGTATGGTACCAGATTGTACATCAAAACTATTATTTCCAACATCTCCGGCTTAATTGTAAAACTATAATACAAATGACATTGGGGGTTTGCTGGAGTTAAATTTTAATAGCAAGCCAGCGCCCTTTTAATGACATTTTATACATTTAAATTGGGCATGATCCCTTTGGGAACAGTAATTTTATTCATGGAGATTATGTCTAATTTGAATATAAAAACACCACTAAAAAGATATTGGATTTGCTATTTTTCACTTGCAGGAGCTCCAGAGTCCAATCTTCCCCACTGACTGTGCTTTGGTGGATTAAAACCCCAAACAACCCCCCCAACTTCCAGCAAAGCGCGGCACAGAGACGCGTGTCCCAGGCGCGGGGGGTCCCGAGGCAGCCCCACGCCATGGCCATGGGCGGCACAGGATGCAGCGCCAGGGGGTGGCAGCCAGTGGCCCCAGCCTGACACGGGCCCCGGGTGCAGCCACTCTGGGTGTCTCCGGGAGCTGCTGAGGACGGGGAACGTCTCTGGTGCTGCCACAGTCCTTGCTGGAGATGGTGAGAGCCTCCAAGTGCCAGAGCCAGGTTCCTGTGTGCTGTGTCACAGTGGCAGGTCGTTGGCAGGGGCAGGTCCTTGTCCCACCACAGGCAGGATGGGCCCAGCCAGCCCCACGCTTGGGTGGCAGCTGTCCAGCTTCTGCTCGTCCTTCCTCCTGATGGCCAGAGTAACAATGGGCAGCCTGCAGACAAAGCTGCCCCCAGGGAATGTCACCAGCCCAGGCTGCACATGAGGGACCTGGGGTGGCCTGTGGACACTTGCTCAGCACTAGAGCCAAGGCTCAGAGGGTGCTTGGGTGGTTCCTGCCAAGGCCTGGTGTCCTTAGCGGGGAGGATCACAGATTCATTCTGGTTGGAAAGACCTTTAAGGTCATTGAGTCCAACCATCAACCTGGCTCTAGCAAGTCCAACACTAAACCATGGCCCTCAGCACCACATCTACACATCTTTTAAACATGATTCAACCACCTCTCTGGGCAGCCTGTTCCAATGTTAAATACCCCTTTTTGTGAAGGAGTTTCTTCTAATAACCAATCTCAACCTCCCTGGTGCAACTTGAAGCTATTTCCTCCTGTCCCATCACTTACTTGTTCCTGGGGAGCAGAGCCCGACCCCCCTGGCTCCAACCTCCTCTCAGCAGCTGCAGAGCCAGCAGGTCTCCCCTCACCTCCTTTGCTCCAGGATCAACACCCCCAGCTCCCTCAGCCTCACACTGGTTCTTTTGTTCAGGATGCTGAGCAGAAAGGTGTAATTTTCCCACAAAGCACCCTGGAGTCCTTCTGTAGGGGCGACTGGGCTGTTTTGGTGCTCTGTGCTGGCTACAGGTTTTCCCACAAAGCACCCTGGAGTCCTTCTGTAGGGGCGACTGGGCTGTTTTGGTGCTCTGTGCTGGCTACAGGTCGCCCTGCAGAGCAGGTGCCCCCTCCGCTGGGTACCCCGGGGGGGGGCAGCCGGTGGGGGCTGAGATCTGGAGGACAGGATAAACTGTTTGGCCTTTGGACAAGATTATTTCTGTTCAGAACAGGATTGTTATCCCTGCATTGAAAATAATTATCCAATGCAAATTGGCTTCAAGTTGGCAGGCTGAGTTGAGAAGTCGGCAGCTTTCCAGGCTGTCCTGGGGAGCAGTGGCAGGGTGAGGGGCTGGGACTGTCCCCAAGACTGGGGAGGGCAGTGGGGGGACAGACCCACAGCCAGCAAGGAATATGGGGGACAAAAAGGGGGCATCTGCCTGCCTGGTGCTTTCACACACTGGGGACCCCAGTCCAACATGTCACTTGGTGGTGGAACGTGGGACCAGCCCCTGCAAAGGTGCTGGGAGAGCTGGCACGGAACCAGCTTGGTGAGACCTCTGCCCAGGATGTTAACAGGCTCACATCCTGCCTGTGCGGTCTGCACCTGGGATTTCTCCACTCAGAGGGTGCAGCTCTCCTGCCGTGGACCAGGACCCCTGCAGTCCTGTCCAAGGGACCAAGAGGTGCTGCAGAGGGACATGGACACGGGACACGGACACCTTTGGAGAACCAGGCAGACCAGACCCCCTGGGTCTGACCCAAGGGGACACCAAAGCCTTGGCTGGGCTGGTGCCTTTTCTGCTGAGCCTGTTCTGGCTACACACAAGCAGCCCATCATCCAAAAGCTGTCCATGTCAGCATATTCTCGCCAGAAATCTAATTCTAAGGAGAACCAGAGATCCCTGTGTGTCACTGAGATTTCCCTCTCCCCAACCCCCTCAATACCTCCTGCGCCTTCCACTTTGGGGTCTCTGTGGCCATCCTTGTCTGCAGGTTCCATGGGCCATGATCAGCCTGAGGAGGGGGATCTGCCAGGGAAGATCCCACCCAGTGGAGATCACCTGGGGCGACCTGTCCCTCCTGGGTGAAGGTGGCATGTGCCCAGTGAGGACCCACCAGCAAGGACCCCCACCCATGATCTGGGGACTCCCTATGGCCATTCTGACCTTCTCCTCTCCCTTCTCTTCTTTTCTGCCTGAACAGCTCTGGATTAGACAAGAGCTTCCTAAGTGTACACAACACCAGTACACAAGAGAATACTGAGTTTCCACAACAGTTTTTATATCATTTGACCAGACTGGTACAAGGTTAATTAAAAACCCCAATGTTTAAATGCAGTTTCATCAGAAGAAGCTTAAAATGCTTCTCCAAGCATCTCTGTCAGGACTTTTCAAAGATAGTGTACTTCACCTGGCAAAGCACAATTAGACACAGTCAAATATTGTCCTGGTTAAAGACTATTAATTTTCCTTACATTTGTCATGAATTAATATTTTCTGGCTGTATCAACAGTGTTTCCTTTATAAATACAACTGTCTCCTTTACATTGAAAAATTAAATTTGCTTTGATAATGAGCTGAGGTGCTAATAATCGTTTTGCAATGCAAAAAAATGCAATTACTGTCAGCTGTGCCAGGCGGTGCCACTGCCAGCTCTGAGTGCCTGGCAGGCTGCACAGGGACTGGTGATCACAGGGAGGACAGCCTGGAGTTACTGGGGCTGGCACAGAAAATCCTGCACCTGGGGGCACAGCAAGTGTGGGGGACAGGGCTGGTGGGTCCCCTCTGTCCCTGCTGGCACAGCAGGGGGTACATGGGGACAGGCAGCCACCAGCCTCTGTCTCCTTGCCACAAACTGGGACAGAGGCAGGACTGAGAGCAGCATCTGCAGGACATCCCTCTGTGATATTTCTGCCTGTCAGGGCACAGATCTGAACTCCTTGGGGCTTTCCTCACCCACATTGAGGACAGTGAGCAGAGGGGTCGGGTACCAGCTCGTGCTCCAAAGGTGATGAGGAGGGTACATCTGCTCACAACGTCCGCATCAGGCAGCTCTTCCTACCTTTAACTGGGGTAGTTTTGCGTATGTGTTTTAAAAGTTAAAAAAGCTCCGAATGTGTGAATTGTGTGTATTTTAAAAATATTTTATAGCTCAGTGCTGATTTGGTTCTTTTGTTGAAAGTAAATCATTAAAGGAAAAATTATAAGACAAAATAAAAAGCATGGTGCATAGAAAATCCACCAGGAGTTCAACAGGAACCTCTTAACACACAAGCTCAAAGTAGGAGGATGACAAAGCTTTGATAAAAGCTTTGATAAAGCTTTTATACTTTTCCCCCCTGTTTAACAGCTCTTGCAGAGGAAGAGATTCCATCTTGGAGAACACCTGAGATGGCTTGTGCCACCTCACTGAGAAAGAGGACAGCATTAATCCAGATTTAGCATTTCAGTTCACAGCTCACAGAATCTACAGTTCACAGAACTGTTGTGGTTGGAAAACACCTTGAAGATCACCCAGTCCAACCATCAGCTTAGAACTGACAAGTTCTTAACTAAACCATATCCCTCAAGACTCAAATCCCTCCAGGATGGTGATTCCACCACTTCCATGAGCAGCCTGATCCAGTGCCTGACAACCCTTGCAGTGAAGAAATTCTTCCTAACATCCCATCTAAACCTCCCCTGGCACAATTTAAGGCCATTACCTCTTGTCCTATCACTCCACTGAACAGACCCCACCTCTTTACAACCTCCTCTCAGCAGTTGCAGAGCCGGGTGGTCTCTTCCCCTCAGCCCCCTTTTCTCCAGGCTGAACAGCTCCCTCAGCTGCTCCTCGGCAGACTTGTGCTCCAAATCAGCATGAGTTCCCTGCTCAAATAATCTTCCAAAGTGATGCACACATGGTGAGCTGAATTCAGCCCCATTTCCACCAGGAAAAGTCTTTTTGTGAGAGCTGGATCGTGCTCTTTTACACCTCCACTAGTGAGCAGCTGCAAGGGGCATTGGTGAGAGCATGGGTGAGGGTGGGTGAGGAGGACCAAACCCCTTCACACAAGAAGCAAACCCAGCTCTGGGCAGGGGCCAGGCACTGCTGGGAGTTGCTGACTTGTGGGCAGAAGAATGTTGTCCTGTCTAAAGGTGCTTGTGAAGCAGGGCACACTGAGCACCCCTCCTGGAGGGCTGAGGTGTCCCTGTCCACCAGCTCAGGCAAACTGAGCCTTGGATGGGTTTTGCACAGGTTCACTCACAGGGCAAGAAATTAGTGCCCTTGGAAAAGCCACTTGGTGACGTGGGGGGAGGTTGGTGAGAGACAGTCCCGAGGCTGTTGGGTCTGCAGGAGCAGCACGGGCAGGACCTGGCTGGTCAGGGCTGGGTCTGATCAGAGCGGCTGTGGAAGCAGAACGACGGGAGATAAAAGTCAGTTTGTCCTGCTCTCCATGGGCACCACGGCTGGAATTACACCCAGCTCTTGCTCAACAGCTTGATCGAGGGTTCCTGACCCCAACTCTGCTGCCCCTGGGAAGGAGCAGCGATCCTTGGGGGACAAACCCACCGCACCAAATCTGCTTCTTGACCCACAGGAAAACACCGTCCCCAACGGCGGGGCTGCCGCCCCCCCTGCCCTGCCCCCCGGCTGCCCCTGTGGCAGAGCAG
>NW_009954615.1:230784-241332 GCF_000747805.2 Chaetura pelagica
CCCGCACCGGCAGCGCCCGAGGGGGAGGCCCCACAAGCTGCTCCTGCCTGGTGCTTCCCCACAGACCTGTCTGTCTGGAGGCCCCCAAGGTCTGCCTGGAGCCCCGGGGGTCGTGCCGCGGGGTCCAGAGCCCCCCTGGGGGTGTGGGTGAGGGTCCAGGTCCAGGGCAGCCCCGGCCCCGCATCGCTCAGACCCGCTTGGTTGAATTGTTTTCCCAGCAGATCCTACAACAGCTCATGCCTCCAGAGACAGATATATATTGATATTTTTTTAGGCAGACTTTAGGGAAAATAAAGCTTCAAGGAGGAGCCAGCCCTCTGCTCCAGACGTGCTTGGTTCCTTCCTGGAGCTGGTGTCCTGTGGAGATGTGCACCTCAAATCACAGGATTCCTTCCTCAACCTTGCTGTGTAGTGGCTGCAACAAATGATAGACCAAATACTCTTTTCTCCCCTCTTCACTCCTGGGACAACTGCCCCCATTATCAAACAAGGCTCTGACCTTTTGATCCATCCATCTTGTCTCCTCCACAGAGCCTGGGCTGAGCTGTGGCCGTTTATTTATTCACGCAATGTAGGTTTCCTCATGCTCATTCACCAGTGCACATCAGCTGTGACCTCGAGACTCTGTCCTCTCCTGGGATAAGCATGTTTTTCAGTCCCAGGCATCTCTGGAGTAAAGGCTGACAGTTCTTTAAAGGAGGGGGAGAAAAGCTGGTGAGAGGAGTGACAGGCTGAAGTACATTTTGGTTTAATAGGATAAAATGGAGCTCAAAGGAAGTAACTCTGTCTGCAAGTCACCTGGTCCAGAACAGGGTTTTAATGTAGTGCCTGCCCACCTATGGTGGTGATATTTTTGCTGGTGGAAAATGCACCACCCCTTTTTGCAATTTTCCTCTCCTCTAACACAACAACATCTCGCATTGTATTATTTTTGCACTAGGGCCTGTGAGATTCAGCTGCTGTCCTGGCAGTGCTGGGAGGCACCAGCACCAGAGGGAGCTGCGGTGGGGCCCCCTGGGCTGCCCCCCTGGGCTGCCCCCCTGGGCTGCCCCCCGGGGCTGCCAGTGCCCAAGAAAGAGACCCAGGAGCAGGGCCCCCCGTAGGGCACACAGAGCAGAGCTTCCCCAGCACATCAGTGGAGATGATTTCAGATTTACAGGCCTGGGTGTTCATTGTGGGACTCTGCTCCAGGGCTGGAAATGTGTCTGCAAACAAAGGTTCTGTTGTCTCGCTGCACCTCTGCTCCATCACTGGCCTGAGGGAGGTGTTGAAGCTGGAGTGAGGGACACTGTGAGGCACCAAGTCTGAGCATCCAGGCACCAGATCCCCACAGCTGGTGGGATGTAAGAGTCTTGGTTGGCCCACTGTGGATTCCAGCAGTGCCTGGCCATGAGATGCTGGACGTCACCCTGCTCAACAGCAGCTCAGGGCACTGCTGCCTACATGGCAAGGAAGGCAGGACCAGGCTGCTGGGAGCCCCCCGAGGAAAGAGCCCTCAGCAGCCCCTCCACTCATCAGCTTGTTCAACCACCTGCCAACTCCAGCAGCTGTTTGTTTACCTCTTCCTCCTCAGACAACCTGCCGTGGTCCCCTCTCATTTTTACCTTTTAAGATCTGTTTTCCTAGTTTCTCAGTGACACTCTTCTTACTGTTCTTGAAGCATCTGCTTTGTCCTGCTCATCCCCATATCAGCTCTTTTCCTTTGCACCTTACTAACCCAGCTGCTCTTTTCTAGAGGACAACAGCCTCATTCCTGTCAGTCTTGCTGGCCGTGTTACGTGGACCTTCTGATTACTTCTGTGAATTCTCAGGTGGGCTCACTAGAGCAGATGCACTCTGCCTCGATGTGTGAAGCCTGACAAAAGTCAGTATCTGAGCTGTTGTCGTGACCTGTCCTGACCTGAGTGGACTTGTGGTTAACGCTGCATTTTGTGCATGTTGCTGGAGCACCTTGTTTCTCTGACCACAGCTGCCTTGTGTCCAGCCTGGGAGCTGCACTGGTGTCCTGCTCCCCCACCAGTCAGATCCTGGCCTTCACATGCCAAGTTGACAGAAGAAGCCCCTTCCTTCAGTTCCCTCTTGCTTCCCTGTGTTGCTGTTTTATCTTTTTCTCTTCCTATGGTCCCAAGCACCCCACATTCTGTCTGCTTTAACTCACTGTCTTAGAACCACAAGCAGCAGACGTGATCAGAGCAAAAGCCAGGTTAGATACCTGCAGGACTGAGCGGCTGCAGTACTGTGAGGGAAAGCCAGAGACCTTTCCACCACAATGTGTCATCTGGTGCTTGCCAGAGTCACTGCCAGTGAAAAGCAGAATGTGCGTTTCACCCCAGCACTGGGTAAGTTACCTTGCCAGCATGAGCTTCCCAAGACAAGGCAAGCTTGTGCTCACCAGCACATCCCTGTTTTCAAAAAACTTCTATACCAGAGTTCAAGGTGAAATATTTTTGACTGAGGCCACTGAGCATCAGAGAATCATATCACATAATCATAGGATGGTTTGGGTTGGAAGGGACCCCAAAGATCATCCAGTCCCAACCCCCCGGCATGGGCAGGGACACCTCCCACCATTCTAGGCTGCTCCAAGCCCCATCCAACCTGCCCTTCAACACCCCCAGGGATGGGGCAGCCACAGCTTCCCTGGGCAACCTGGGCCAGGCTCTCACCACCCTCACAGCCCAGAATTTCTCCCTCACATCTCATCTCCAGCTCCCCTCTTCCAGTTTTAATCCATTCCCTCTCATCCCATCCCTCCCTGCCCTTGTCCCAAGTCCCTCCCCAGCTTTCCTGGAGCCCCTTCAGGCACTGGAAGCTGCTCTAAGGTCTCCCTGGAGCCTTCTCTTCTCCAAGCTCAACACCCCAACTCTCCCAGCCTGTCAAGCTAGGACTCCTGGCTGGCTTAACTCCTGCCACAGCAGCCAAGCACCTTTAAAGAGTCAGGAAAAACTGTGACTTGCTGCTCCTCTGACCACCATCTGAGATGCAAGTGGGCAGCAGAAAGGCACCTGCACCTCATGCTTGGGGCCAGGCCTGCCAGGGCTGGTGCACATCTCCCAGTGCTGGTGGGCTTCCCTGTGCAGAGCCATCCCAGCTGTGCCTTTGCCCAGCACCCATGTTACCTCTGACATGGGCTAGGCTGCTAAATAATGCATCATCAGAGAGCCACGGCATAATGCCTGGAGTAGAAGCACATTGCACTTCTTATTTCCTTGCAGGTTCCTTAGAAAATGAGGTGGCAGAGAATGAGAATGGTGGGATGAGTGGAGTCAGGGAGTCAGAGAAGGTTTCTGTGGGGAATCTCACCAGGGCATGCTGCCCTGGTGGCCATCAGAACGAGGTTCTTCTGGCCTTACATCTGAAGAGCCACTGCCTTACTTCTTTTATGGCACATGACACACCACACCTCACAGCCTGACAGCTCACAGCCACCTCTCAGTAGATGCTGTTGCAGATTATTGTTTTCTCCTTGGCCTCCTGGACATTGCCAAAAACACATGTCCTGCAGTTTTGGGGGAGCAGAGCAGAAAAATACGTGTCCTTGATGTTTCAGAGCAGATGAGAGGTGTGGAGGATATGAGAAGCTCCAGAGCTCGGGCCAGTCCTCACTGCACTATTGTGCAGGGAGATTGGTGAGGCCACCATTTCACTGAGTCATTTTTACCTTAAAAAAACCCTTTCCAGCTCTCCCTGGAGGCCGAGCAGCCACTGGGATGCTCTCCTCAGGGAGCAGTTACACGCTCACCCTGTGTGAGGGCAGAGATTTTCCTCCCCTGTCCATGTGCTGTAGGTACAGGCTGAGCATGTACCCCCAGACTGGCCACTCCTTGTGTCTGATCCATCCATCTCTTGCAGATGGAGAACTGGTACCCTTTGGGACCCCCCTTCATCACAGCACTTTGTCTAAGGGAATGTTAGGGGACATGACAGCAAGAAGTGTCTCCTGAACTCTTGGTGTCTCTTAAAGGAGGTTTCCCCTCCTGGAGAAGAGATTTACTCATCACTGGACAACCTGCCTGGCCATGTGGCTGACCCAACACCTCAGACAGGTCGAAGTGATCTTGATGCTTCATCTGAATTGTCCCTCCCTGCCCACCAGTCCACAGGCTGGTTCAGCTGGGGGCTCCTGGAGACTTTTATTCAAATACAAACAGGTATTTATTTATAAATAAAGAAGGATGTAAAACACAGCACAGAGGAAAAGATGAGTCCCGATATTACAGGTGAGTCTTTTCAGGAGCAGAATTAGTATGGTTTAAAAATTTTATTAGTGCTAAACATTATTTACCTTTTCCATATCACCAGGACTTTTCAATCAAGTAATCAACAAAGTTAAGCAAAAAAGTTTCAGTTGCCAACGAAGACACACTTAAAGCAAAACTGGGCATTAGGTTCCTATAAGATGTAGGCAGAGCTCTGCTCCAAACACCTCTTAAGTTGAGGTGATAAAGTCGCTAAAATACCAGTGTTACCACTGGAGACTTTGCAAAACAAAAACCTGATGAATGTGGGGGGTACCAGTGAGGAATACTGCTGGCAGAAAGGCAGTCCTGAGTTTTTTCAAGTGTGCTCATTTCCCCTCCTCAAATACCCTTGCATTGGCACAGGTTGCAAACACTTTCTGATTTCAAACCGCAACCCCAGCCAAAGAGCCCCTGCCAGTGACAGCAAAGAGGGGATACCTGCCTTTATGGAGCTGAGCTGTTGGTTGCTATCAGCTGCTTAGCAGCAGAGGTGTGGCACAGAGGTCATCAATCAGCAGAGCACAGAGAATGTCCTTTTCAGAACCAGAAAACCTCTTGCCAGAGCTGACATACTTCCATCTTAGGACAGGGAAGCAGACAATATTTTTAATTATTCTCAGTAATGCAAGAAAATGTAAACAAACCCTACACTTTTGTATCCCCAATGTAAAGTTTTTTCGGGTTGTTCCTTTGATGAAGCATTTATGCTTACAAAGCTTTTAATAGCACAACTGATTAATTCCAGTGTACAAAAATAACTGTCTAAAAAAAGTATTAAACTGCAGCACAGGATGCCAAGGACCATGTGTATTTTCCACACACTGCTGCCTTTTCTCCAAAAACACCTTCCACATCCAGGGGAACAAGGACATACTTAATTCCAGCTGTAAACTCTGCTGCTTTCCCAGCTGCTCCCTGGCAGGGACCTGAGGGAGGAGTGTCTGGGGGGCTGGGGGAACCCTGAGTGCCCACAAGAATGTGCTCGGTGCCCATGTCCCTGGTCTCTGCCCTGGCTGCCCCAAACCTGAAAGTCTCTACAGCACCAGCTCCAAAGGCGCCGTGTCCCCTGGCAGCAGAGCCAGCCCCAACAAAACCAACCCACCCAGCCTGTCCCCTTCCTCCCCCCCCCCAAGCAAAGCAAATGACCCCACAGCCCACTGGGGGCTGCCCAGCCCAGCCAGTGAGTCCTGCCTGTCACACAGGCTGTTCCCACAGACAGAGCCCTCCCTGCAGGGACAGGGGTGGACACGGGATGTGCGGTGACACTGCAGGGATGGACTCAAACTCAGTGTGCTAAAAAGAGGGACAAAAATAAAACAGGGTAGAGCTGGAGCCTGGAAGTGCCAGTGCTGCCTGCCTAGTTCCTCCTCACCAGGATTTCTGTTTGGACTTCTTCCTTCTCTGTTTTATGAGGAATAAATTCTCACTAACATCAGGAGAAGCGTCCTTCCTTTTTTTCCATTTCTTCTCCCTTTTAGCACCTTCCAGAGGTTCCTGCCCAGCCTTTCTCCCTGAGAATGCCCGGAAAAGAGATTTGTGCCGAGTTTTGCTGCCCTTGCACACCTGCCTTTTCCACCCTCTGGAGAAGTCCTCTTCCAGATTCTGCCCCATTCCAACATGACTTCTGCGTTTCTCTTCTCTGGGTTTCTCTGCCCGGGACATCTTCATCTTTTTGTGGCGCTCACCATCTCTGCTGTGTTTCCTGTGCTCTTTCCAAGGCTTGCTCTTTTTCTTATGGCTGTGCTCCCTGTGTTTTTCTTCCTGCCACGGTGTCTCTGACAGCTCTGGCAGAAGGCCAGCTTCTTGTAATTCTGTAAAACAGAGCAGTTTATTTCAATACCCTCAGAAAATCTAAAACCTCCTGCCCGAACCACCACGGCTTTCCTTACGTATGTATGAAGCTGGCTAGAAAAAAAATAATTATCTGATAGATTTTTTCATCCTGGTTTTTCTTTTCTGTCAACAGACTAGAATCTTAACAAATTACAGTTTAATCCTTTTCCTGCTAGATGATACCATTTTTAATGTCACTGGTTGTTTTTTTTGGAATTAAAACACCTAACAATGCCCACCTGGTGCCTTTGACACAACACATTTCCATGACTGACATGGATGAATAAAGTCACAAATCTTTTACTGCTATTAGACTACCTGTTCAAATCCCCATAGCTTTTCCCAGCACATGAAAATAATCCCACAGTATTTCTCAAAGCTGGTAGCACAGAAGAGAGTATTTCAAAGAGCTGAAAGGCAGGACGGATGTCCCAAAATATACTGTACCTGCAACCTTTTTTTTTAATCTGTTTGCTCTTCTCTTGATATCACATTCATCATCGTAGTAGTAGATGAAAGGAGAAGTTGGGAACATGCTCCCGTGCATCCGCTTTTCTGAGCACTCCTGCAAAACACATTTCAAGTCACTGGAGGTGTCTGAGTTGTAATTTTCCTGGAAGACAAATGGGTCCAGTTCTGCCAGTGCTGGTCGGTACCTGAGGATGTGCCCAGCAATTCTTTAACCCCTGATCATTTTATTACCATCCAATAATCCTGCCTGTACCTGCAGGACAAGGGGCATTACAGGAGCCAGGCTGCAGTCCTCTGGTGGGAAATGGGAGGAATCCCAGACCTTGTAGCCTGGACAGACACGGGAGATCAAGAGAGCACTTGGTGAAGGGAGAAGGAGCTTCTGGGTGTGGGGAGCAGGGCTGTGCTGCCCTGCTCTGCCTCCAGCACCAGCACTGCCTGCTCTCCTCAAAGGACAGACAAGTTTAAAGTCAGGGCAGGTTTTTTTTACCCTGCATTATTTGGGGTGAAAAGAGGTGAAGAAACATGTGGGACTCCAGGGGCGGGTGGAGAGAAGGAGTGAGGGTGGGTGGGAGGCAGAGGCAGCCCCATGGGGTGTGGGAACATGGGCTCTCACCACTGCAGAACAGCAGGAGACTCCAGAGCTGCAGGGCAGAGGAAGAGACCCCCGAGCAGCTGGTTGTGGTGAGGGAGGGGCTGGCTCCTGCACCATGTCAGTGTCAGCCTATGTCCCAAACACTTGGCTCAGGACTGTGGGTTTTTTCACTGCTGTGCACAAAGTTCCAGCAACGTCCTGCGAGCCAGGCTAACTGGAATGCCTCCTGTGACCCTGCCTCTTTTTCAAGGTACCCTGTGGTATTAACTGATGCCTTCTTCTCCTTGTAACTTGCTTGTTAACTGTTGGGCTTTGCAGTATCATGTTCCTGCTTCTTAGGCACTGCCCAGATGAGCTCTGGGCTGTGTCATTCTCAGGAAACTCCTGCTCCCCCTGGTGCCCCCACACACGCGATGCCGTTTTCCTCCCCGTGTTTGTTATTTCTACCCCCCAGCACCCCTCCCCACCACCTCCTCCTGCTTCCTTCCCTCTCTTTTGTAAAGGCACATCAGAGATGCATCTCAGATCTGTCTCCTACGATCTCAGCTTGTGTGTTGTCTGTACTTGGCTGCAGTCCAAGGAAGGACCAGGTTATTCCCAGTGGCAGCATGAGGTTGTGGCTGGTCCTTCTGGACATCCACTGCTCCAACTTCACCCACCCTTTTGGTCATGCCTTCGTAGGAAGATATCAGATTAGTCAAGCAAGGTTTCCCCTTAGTAAATCCATGTTGGCTACTCCTGATAACCCTCTTCCTCTTCTTGCTTAGAGCTGATCTCCAGAATGAGCTGCTCCCTGCACCTCCAGGGATGGAGGTGAGGCTGACTGCTTGTAGTTCCCTGGGTCTTCCTTCTTGCCCTGTTTGAAGCCTGGAGTGACACTGGCTCTCCTTCAGTCCTCAGGCACGTCTCCTGTTCTCCATGATTTTTCAAAAATGATGAAGTGGCTCCCCAACTCCACCAGCCTGCTCTCTCAGCACATGTGGATGCATCCCATCAGGGCCTGTGGATTTGTGTGTGTTCAGTTTATCCAACTGATCTCTAACCCAGCCCTCACTAACCAGTGCAGAGTCTTGCTCCAGTTTTGCTCCCTTGCTTCCAGTGACCTGCCCATGCCACCCTACCCTGTGCTCCTTGCTCCTCCCTGTCTCCCTGTACCCATGGAGCAGCTCAGCAGTGTCCATCCTACTCGTGGCTCTGTCCTTCCCTCCAGGGCAGCTCCAGGTCTGACCTCTCCTGGGACACCAGTGCTGGAGGCATCACAGAGGACCAGGCTCAGGAGGGATCTCCTGGGTCTGGCATCCCAGGAGGGGGACACCAGGCACACCTGCAGGGGCTGGGGGGATCCCCATCCCTGCAAGAGCCCCGAGCAAGGCAGTGGGCTGGCCCCTCATTAACTTCCCTCCCCTCTTACTTTTCTGCTGGGATGCCCCTTAAAATCAGCACATCTTTCTTGTGGGCCACAAGAGACAATGTTTTGGATATGTGGGCTGCTATGAAATGAACTACCCCATGAACTCTACTGAAGAAAGAAAGATTTATTGTCCTCATTAAATCCTGAGCTTACATAAAAGCGTGGCTGCCTCAGAAAGCAGTGCAGCAGATTCAGGAGGCACAGCTGCCATGTGTCAGAGCCCCTGGCAGATTGTGTCTTAACTATTTCCACCTCCACACTGCAAGAAATGATCCTCAATACCCTCCGTATTGGAACTGCACAGTTCACTCTGGGATTTAAGAAATTTTTTTTTCTCTTGACTCTGTATTTGGGAAAGGTATCCCTAGACGTCTGGCAAAGAAAAGGAATTTCAGGTGTTCCTAAACTAGGTAAAATGGTAACATGGAGGGAAATGGAGTGGGAAGCACTGATCATGTTGCCTCTACACCAAATAAACCCCAGCCTTTTCTTCTTGGCCAGTTTATTATTCCTCTACTTTAACTGCTCAAAAAGACAATACAGCAGGAGTCCTGAGGTACAAAAATGGGAAAAATGTTGAGATGCTTGTCATCAGAAGTAATTTTTAGCTGCTTAGAATATTTACATTGGGAAACAAAACAACAACCTCAACAAAAAAAAAAACAAGAAAAATGAACTTTTTCCTCCTGTACACTTTGGGTGTATCTTTTGGGCTCTGGCAGAGCTTCTCACCACACAGACTCAGGGACTGATTCCAACCTCCGACAAAGAGAACCTTCATTGGTCTCCCAAGACAGCTTGACATTAAAAATCCTGTTTATCTTTCAGCTCTGGCATGAGAAGATCCCAGGTAACCTGCCCTACCCACCACTGCCCACAGGGATTACCTCTTCATCTGAAAGCAGCAGCAAGCTTTTGACCACACCTCATACATAGCCAATAGGATTCACACAGCACAGGAGAGAACAGGAAGACGTTTCCTGGGAATTTGCTACCTCTAAACTGTAGGAATCTATAAACTTAGCTCATCCAACACATTACTAGCATTCATTATCTAGAATACTTGTGGCTCCTGGACTTACTCTATAAAATAACTAACATTTGTTGGTATTTCAGGTAGAGAGCTGCACTTGTCAGGACAGGGGCTGAAAAAGTTGATGAGTATCAGCATCAGTCCTAGAAATGCAGCACCCCTCTCATGCTGTCCTCCTTCAGCAGCCCGTGTACCTCACAGGAGGGTCACTCAGATGTTAAATTAAACTAAGAAACTATAAGTAAAGATCATCAAAAGGAGGCAGAAATGGAAAATGCCTAAATTCGGCATTCAAATTTGTGGGCTGATTGTGGTGAAAAACATTGAATGTGGCAGTAAGGTACTAGTATTTCACCCCATGAGGCATGAGGAAGGAAGGAAGGAAGGAAGGAAGGAAAAAA
This sequence comes from Chaetura pelagica, assembly GCF_000747805.2. Taxonomy (NCBI): domain Eukaryota; kingdom Metazoa; phylum Chordata; class Aves; order Apodiformes; family Apodidae; genus Chaetura; species Chaetura pelagica. Next base: position 240,770 of record NW_009954615.1, read on the forward strand.
GGAGGCAGAAATGGAAAATGCCTAAATTCGGCATTCAAATTTGTGGGCTGATTGTGGTGAAAAACATTGAATGTGGCAGTAAGGTACTAGTATTTCACCCCATGAGGCATGAGGAAGGAAGGAAGGAAGGAGGTACTAGGAGTGCACCCCATGAGGCATGAGGAAGGAAGGAAGGAAGGAAGGAAGGAAGGAAGGAAGGAAGGCAGGAAGGAAGGCAGGAAGGAAGGCAGGAAGGAAGGCAGGAAGGAAGGCAGGAAGGAAGGCAGGAAGGAAGGCAGGAAGGAAGGAAGGCAGGAAGGCAGGAAGGAAGGCAGGAAGGAAGGCAGGAAGGAAGGCAGGAAGGAAGGCAGGAAGGAAGGCAGGAAGGAAGGCAGGAAGGAAGGAAGGCAGGAAGGAAGGAAGGCAGTAAGGCAGGAAGGAAGGCAGGAAGGAAGGCAGGAAGGAAGGCAGGAAGGAAGGCAGGAAGGAAGGCAGGAAGGAAGGCAGGAAGGAAGGCAGGAAGGAAGGCAGGAAGGAAGGCAGGAAGGAAGGCAGGAAGGAAGGCAGGAAGGAAGGCAGGAAGG
>NW_009954615.1:242421-244921 GCF_000747805.2 Chaetura pelagica
AAGGAAGGAAGGAAGGAAGGAAGGAAGGAAGGAAGGAAGGAAGGAAGGAAGGAAGGAAGGAAGGAAGGAAGGAAGGAAGGAAGGAAGGAAGGAAGGAAGGAAGGAAGGAAGGAAGGAAGGAAGGAAGGAAGGAAGGAAGGAAGGAAGGAAGGAAGGAAGGAAGGAAGGAAGGAAGGAAGGAAGGAAGGAAGGAAGGAAGGAAGGAAGGAAGGAAGGAAGGAAGGAAGGAAGGAAGGAAGGAAGGAAGGAAGGAAGGAAGGAAGGAAGGAAGGAAGGAAGGAAGGAAGGAAGGAAGGAAGGAAGGAAGGAAGGAAGGAAGGAAGGAAGGAAGGAAGGAAGGAGCTCTTTTCAGCAACTGTTTTCCAATGAATATGCTGCCTCCCAGTCAGTCTCATTTTGATTTAGGATTTCAAAAACCAAATCACTAATCCTGCGAAGGAGAGAGAGAAACTTTTCCTTTGTATCCTGAAATGAGATGGGTGAGGTCCCTTCATGCTTTGGCCTCCAGTGATGCCAGAAGGGCTGGCAAGTCTCTAACCGCATTAGAGCAGCCCTGCGTTGGGCAATGGCCTGCCTCTCCAGCTCTTGGCTCCAGCCACACCCTGTGGCAGAGACCAACTTCTGCCCCAAGGACAGACTCAACACAAAGGTTGCTGAGACTTACATATCCGAAGTGTCCTTTCTGGGAGCAGTTGTAGCAATAGGCCAAAGCAGAGCGCTCAGCGTGAGAACCGCCCGCCTTGATTGGTCCTGGCTTGGTCTGAAAGGTGGAAACAGGCAGGAATTAGATCTGGTAGTGTTATGGATGCTGAATTAGTACGAAATTAAAATTACAGAAATATATATATATATAATGCTTAAATCAACATGTTCGTGCTTGCTGTTGGAAGATTAAGTTTCAAAAAGAAGCAAGTGGCTCATATTACTGTTATTCTGAAGAGTAACTTCAGCCTGAGCACTGCACAAGGTGGGAAGAGGCCAGTATTTATTCCACCTGGCCAAGTTATTCCAGCTCTGAATACAAGCAAATAGGCTGCTGATTTCTATTCCTCTCCTCCTCCTCATCTCCCAGCCCCTGCCCCTCTCACAGATGCCCCCGTGTCCCCCGGGAGGGGCAGGGCTGTCAGACACAGCATCCACCAGCTGGGCAGGCACTTTTGTGTACAGCAGAGCCAAGGCACTATGGAAAAGCCCTGAGGAGATACGGGTCCCGCACCCGCTGCATTCCCATTCCCAAGCCCTGCCCTGCTCCCAGCTGGATCCAGGACCTGGCTGCACTCAGGACACAAGGCTGGGGTCCTTGCCTGCTCTCTGAGCTGGCCTGGGGCAGAGGGGATCCAGTTGCTCCATCAGACGCAGGGAACAGGCAGATCTGTTTCCTGTCCCCTATCCAGCACCATCCAGTGGAACAGCCAGACACAGTGTCTGTCCCTTCACCCTTCCCAGGCACATTCACGCCCTGGAGCAGCCGGGGCCTGGCAGAGCAGGCTGGGGAACCTGCACGGGCAAAGAGAGGAGCAACCCTGAGCTCTGGGCATTGTGTGTGTGCAGCAGGACCCTCCATCTCTCAATTTGCCTGCCTCAGTTTCCCTCTATGATTCAGCCGTTTTTTCTCTCTCAGTTTTGCAGGCCCAGGCCTGGAGTGATAGATTCCCATGAGAAAGAAAATGGCCCAGCAAACTCTGAGCTGGTAACAACCTTGAGAGATACAAAAAGAGGCCAAGTGGATGTTTGTAACACCAGCTGCTCTCTGGTGTTGAAGAACACGGAGCTTACCCCGGCCCCAACTAAATCTCAATTAGTGCATAAACCTCAATGCCACAAATGCCACCCGTTCCGTCTGGGACAGCGTGCACCCTTCCCTGAGGAGAGTGGCCCCAATTCAAAGAGATTAGTACCCCTTGGTGGAGCTCCCTGCAGGAATCTCCTTTAAGTCTGTTTCCCCACGCTGCTCCCCTGGCGCTGCCGGGCTCCCCGGCACAGCCCCCGCTGACCCACCGTGTGGAACAGGCAGCAACAGGCGCCCGCCCCTGCCTGTGGTCAGTCTGATCACACCTTGAGGGTCACCCCATTGCAACCTCTTCTGTGTTTCAGCTCTACCTTCCTCAGCTCACACGCAGTCGGCAGGAGAGGGCTGAGGGCAGAGTGACACATCCAGCAGTGGCTGGTGACAAAAGGCAGGGACAGGGGGAAGGACAGAACAGCTGCCTGAGAAGTTATTTGTGTGTCTCTTGCCCAAGACTCACACTGAGAGCTCTTCAGCAGTGAATAAGTGACTTACTAAGCTAGCTTAGTTTTTCAGGTGTTCTTTTATCGTAAATACATAAAGCAGGCAAGGAAAAAAAACCCACCCCAAAATGCAAACATTTGTATAACCCCCTTGAGGTTACACAGTGCATGAAATCTGTGGCTTTAATTTACTGGATCAGTCACCTGTGCCCCAGTCAGTTTTCAGCATGAGGAGGGGCCCTAGAAATCACTTCCACTTTGGAGAGGGCTC
>NW_009954615.1:247421-250587 GCF_000747805.2 Chaetura pelagica
TCTCACCGGGTTCTTGAGCCACTGAAAGATGCTCATCAAGTGAATCATTACACACTGTGGGTTGTAGACTGGAGCTGGACAGGGGAGCAGCCAGAACAGCTCTATCACTGAAAAATATATATTTATTTTCCCTTTACAAATGATCACAGTCTACTTGTGTTCCAGCTCAAACAATGGCAGGTTAGCACCATTCCCTTACATTAAAAATTGCCAATATAGTATCATGTCATATTGTAATTATACTAAGGGTTTTTGTTGTCCTTATTTTCTTTAACCATGTCATGCACCCAGTAGACTTGCATTCCATTGGGTAATTCCTTAATTAGGCAGGTTTTTGAAACAAGTATTATGTACACAACAGACCGGAACGTCTCCTTTGGAGTCTTTCTAGTCTATCAGGTGATTGCATCATTAAGCCACACATGCTACGTAGTAAAAATCCTTATGAAAATTCATGACAGAAACATACTGAGCTTGATGCATGCTAATAAATGAGAAACAGACAAATTTGGTATTTTGACTTTTAAACCTGAGTTAAAAAAAAACAACAACAAAACAAACCAAATTTTATTTCTTAATTTTTTCAGCCATGGAAAAAAACAACTTACTCTCCCAGCATGAGTTGTGCAGGTCCCACCTCAGTATCTTTCCACAAATTACAACTTGTAATTGAGTTTACTAAATGTGCTTATAACGTCCTTTCCACCCTTTTGGGTGTCAACAAAAGGCAGTGAAATAACCCAGAAAACAGTGATGTAAGTAAACTTCTAGGTTTGTTTGGTTGGGTTTTTTGTTTGTTTTCTGAGTGCACGATACACATTATATTACAAATCAGTGGACAAAATTTTATTTTTTGATTGCATAGTCTGGAGAACCAAAGCCTTTCTCAGAAGAAGGAATTTAACTTGTTTGGTCCACAGAACAAGCACTGTTAAGTTATCCTTCTTCTGCAGAAATAAGGCATTTATATAATGCATTTTAAATAGATGCAAATAGCATCTACAATCGACTGTGTGAAAATGTTAAAGGAAAATACAAAAGTGCAATACTATATATTTAAAAGAAAGGAATGCAACCTTTTGTCACTCTTACAAGCAGAGAAAAAAAACACACCAAAATATTAATTCAAAAAGTCTTTTCTGAAAAATGGACAAAAAATCCTCAAGTTCGTAGAAAAAATTAGTGTATGCAAGATACTAAGGATAACAACAATATCATCCCTGAATGCCTCAAAATCTTAATGGTTTAAAAGGCATCCAAATTTTCTCCAAAGGTGGTGGCATCTGTCCAGTCGTCCATGGATAATTTTACATGGAATGTAAAACATTATTTAAATACGAAGGCGCATTAAACTTCAACTGTTTCTGATGTAGCTCTCAAGCTACAAACCTATCTTTCTTCTATTTTAATTCTAAAGTAAGTTAGCAAACACTTCCTTCTTAATCCCCCAAGAATATCTATACAGTGACACAAATGCACAAATTTATGACAGTAACATAAATGCTACTCTGAAGTAATATGCAACATTAAGTGAAATCGTTTCCTGGAAAGATATTATAGGTATCTATATTTTATTTGCCATCTTAAACATATCTGGGTCTTTATGACCTTATTTTAAAAATGTATTTCCTTTCTACATTTCCTGGTGCAAATGGACTGCATAAATAAGCAATGTGCTATGAGGCTTCAGACTAGCCGATAAACCCTTTCAATTTTCATGCCAGCTTCTTCTTTTGTAATTCAAATCTGGCTGAAAACTGGCAGCTCTGAAAACTGAAACAAGCACTGCCACAAATACCTTGTAATGCTATCGACCTTGTCTGCCCATGCAGTGAGAAAGGGGGATGCATATGTGTCTGCAGTCATCCAGATAACACAACTCATTTTTTTGGGGGGATAACAGAAGCCAGCCCTGGACTGTGCACCGAAAGCAGTCATTACCAGGCAAGCTGGAGAATAAGTCTCTTCAAAATACACAGCGCATTTAAAAACCATATACAGGGCTCAGCCACTGCTTTCATTACCAATTTTAATTTAGCTCCTTCAGTTTGCCAGCCAGATAAACTCTTTAGTGCTGTTTTTTAATCTATTTGCCACATTTTATGTTTAAGATTATAGTAATATGGGACAGGAGAAGGAATCACTTTTAGAGGAAATAAAGAAATAGATCCGCTTATCAGCGCCCATCAGAAAGTTCATTAATCAGCCGGGCTTTATGCCCCCTAAATTGAAAGGTTAAATAATCCTCTCAGGAATATTTCTCGGCACCACCGCCAATTGTCCGGAGCGAAGCCGCCATTCAGGGCGCTGGGGATCGGTGACAGGGTATTTTACCACTGTTGGATCCCAGACAATGACGGACAAATGGCCTGGCTCACAAAGGAACCTTTTAGTACACGGGTGGAAAAAGGACCACAAGCTTTGAAGTGCGGTGGGGGAGGTGGGGAGAAGCCGGGAGGGAGGAGGAGACTCGTGGTGGGGACACGTCCTTGCCATGGAGGGCTCCCTGGGAGACTTGCCGCAGGTTGCCACGCACCCTCGCCCCACCACGTGTGCACACTCACACCCAGCTCACACCTTAATCTCAACACAAACATTTGCCAAGCCTGCAACATCAGAAGATGAAGAGAACTCAAGCAGGGTTGTATTTATTAGCTAATACACTGGGGAGCACAACAAACCCCAAGGTTTTAATTTTTACTGTCATTCTAGACAATTTACAGCTTCCTCTCTCTCTCTCCTTCCCTCCCTCTTCAACCTTCATGTTGCCTGCTAATCACCTTTCCCCACCAGATGTGAGAAGAGGAAGGGCCATATTTGAAGCAACTTTCTTAGGGGAGCATTCTTAAAAGATACTTGCTTTGAAGTGATTTCTGATTACACTTTAAACTGAAGTAAACACAGAAAATATGGTGCTGCTGGAGGATGCCCAATGCCAAAAGAGCACCATGTCGTTAGAGGTGAGTTTTTGCTGGGATACATTCTAAATAAAGAATAATTCAAGCTGTTTTCTTTAAACTTCCCAGCAGCTAGCCTTCTGTCTGCAGCATCCTTTGCTGACAGACAATTGCATAGAAACAATCTCCTTGCATTACCAACACATTAACCATGCATGTTAATGTTTATCCATTTAATCAGATTTTTTTTCCATGCACTCTGCAGTTTG
>NW_009954615.1:250597-251590 GCF_000747805.2 Chaetura pelagica
AGGAATGCCATAATTATCATTACCTGGATTTATAATGAATGACATTTTTGAAGACATGTCTCACAGCCTATACACAACCTATATACAGCCATTAACATACAAAGCCTTCTCCATGTCCTTCTTGCACATATATTTTTAAAAATTACTCTCAATTCCATAAAGTTCTTACTTCAATAAGAAGACTTCGGATTTCCCAAACATACAGCATCATACAGCATCTAAAAACAGATCAAGATTCAACATTTCTCTTCTCTCACATCACATAAATACACCATTGATGAAAACAGTTCTCACCAAACCACCTTTTGAGTGTCTCACTGCTATTATTTTCCCTTGCTGTCCCTTCTCACACCACCATGAGAAAAGCAGGATTAATTTAACCAGGGTCTCATCTGTCATAAAAAAAAAAGTCAAGACAGAAACTGGATATCATGTGCAAACCCAGAGCAATTAATTTCAAAGCAGGAGATATTTCAGGCTTATCTCAGAGTGCACAAAAATCCTTCACTGTCTGTGTAGGCTGGTGCAAAGGCACCACCATCCCGTGTCTGAGTGCTGAGGGAAGGCACAAACACATTCGAGAGAGAATTAACTGCCTGGTCAACAAATAACATCAAAGAACGTTCTGTGATCTGCAGGATGAGCAGTTACTGCAGGCACAGAGAAACTGTGTCTGGGGAGACAAAAGAAATAGAAAAAAAAACAAGGAGCTCCTGCACTTGCCAGGGACTGTAAGAAACTTTGCACCAGGCAGCAACTGTCCCATTGTTGCAGGAAAATCACTGAGAAACAGGAGCTCAGCGAGTGCTGGCCCTGCGGGGCCACCACCTGTGACACACCCGGTGACATCTCTGCTGTGATACAGCATGTGACATCACTGCCAGGTCATGCTGCGTGACATCACTGCCATGACACAGCAGATGACATCACTGCTGTGACACACTGCTGACATCACTGCCATGTCACACAAGGTGATGTCCCTGCCATGTCGCT
>NW_009954615.1:252611-254711 GCF_000747805.2 Chaetura pelagica
CCCCCCCACCCCTGCCCAAATAAAAGCCTGTTTTTAAAACACACAGGAAATAGCTTGAAAATCCAACTTCCCTTATTTAGATGGTTAACACTTGAAACAGTAAAAATTATTTAAATTATTGTATATCTTCACCCTTCAAACTAAAAGGAAAGAGAAGTGAAAATTTTTACCAAATCTGCAAGAATTAAAGCAAAGATCATCTTAATCCTTTCACTGAAAAGAGCTGCAATAATGCATATGACGGGAGGCATTTTGGCAATGGATCTCATAACGATCACACTGTTCTCTGTTTAATTAACTGCAGTTGTGGGGCATCACACAAATATCTATCAGGAGAGTTTGGGGTATGTTGGGCACAGGGGGCCTCACCTGGCCATTCTCTGTTGTGAAATTTCATTCCCTGCCTGTGTGGAGGGAGCTCCCTCCAGCCTCTCTCCAGCCCCTCGGCCACCAGGGCTTGTGGCAGAGCACTTGGTGCTGTCACACACCCCAGAACAGCAGCCCAGGCAGGCAGGGGACAGATAACCACTGATTTAGGTATGTAAAACATTAAAATATTCTTTCTCATCCCTTTAATTTCCACCCTCTGCTCTTCTTTTCCCAGTTAAAGGCAGGGCAGAAAAGATAGTGCTTTTGCAGAAAACAGAGTTCCTTAAATAGCAGTTAACGTGCACACTGAGGCCAGGGATTGTCTGGAGGATGCCACTTCTCAGAGACAGACACTGTGAGGAGGTTATTTGGAACACAAAATCAGAGAAATGGAAATTACTTGGTTCAGGCAGCCAAACTTTTTGTCTCCCCCCAGTCCCAGACTGCTTGCAGAAATGTATCAAAATGCGATTTATGGCCAAGATATAATCAGCCTTTAACCCTCATATTAAAGCAACTTTTATTTTCTGGGGAGGCAGATGGGGAAGAGCAAGAGGCAGATCGATGTGAGAGAAAGCCAGCCTGCCTCCCACCTCCGACGCGGTTTGGAGAGCGGCAGCTGGTGACTGGGCTGCTGGAGGTCAGAGCCACCCAAACCCTCCCCAGGTCCCCGGGGGATTTGGCAGCTTCCTGCTCCACCCTGGCAAGAGTGGGACACCAGCCTGGGGTATTGACCATGACCCTGGGACCAAAACCAGGCAGCAGCCACAGACTCTGGAAGAAAGAGCGACCGTGGCACCGTCAGCACAGGAGCGAAGACGCGCTGGTGTTCCACAGATAACGCTGCTCAACTTAAACTTCTCTGACAGACAAAAATCCCTAGTTATGGCAGTGCTCACACCTGGCCTGGGCTATTAGCTAAAACTCAGCATTTTGACAAGCCGGCAAACCCTAAACAGTATTTTTTTGGTAGATGTTACATTTTTATATAAGGTTATTGGAGCTGCTTCTTTTTCTGGTAATATTTTAAATACATTTTCACAGTAAAAATCGGGAAAGAGCTGTGTCCGGCACGCTTTCTTACTGAAAGCAATAGAAAATGCTTCATACTCATAAACTTATACTTCAGGATCTGAAATTCTGTTTTCTGCAAAATGCTATCAGAACTAATGCTGTCTGTTGTGATACATGGTTTCTTTGCAAAAGAAACAAATTTTGGGTTTAGGTTTCTGAATAGCTTCAAAAATACTTTATATTTGAAAGAGAACAATAATGTGGGACAAATCATAATTAGTAAATAGAAAATAAACAGATTGTAAAATACAATCCCAGGGACCCTCTGGACAGGATACAAACCACACAGATTTTCACCAGACCAACTGTGCAGGGCAGGCAGACATTTCGGAAGCGTCTCTGCCACAGAACAGCCCTTACAGAGGTGGTAGAGCTTGGGCTTGAGCAATGCAAGTAAATAATTTAAACCCAAAATATCTGCCAACTGTTGTCTGAGATCTGCCCTACCTCCTCCCCTGGCCAAGGAGGCCCCCATGCCTTTCCCAGGAATTCCTCACCAAACCAAGCACCACGAGGCACCTCTCCCCCAGGGCACACAGGGGTTGCCGTTGCACCCAGGCACTCGTTGTTTCCTCACACTCCACAGCGGGCAAAGTCCTCCTAGTCCTATGTTCATAACCCTGAAACATTGTGTTTCCTTCCCTGTGAAATACCCTG
>NW_009954615.1:255096-262596 GCF_000747805.2 Chaetura pelagica
ACAGTACCAACATGGCACACAAGGGCCTGCTCCGCGGTTACAAAACGTTCAGAACTACAGTGCCCATACATTAAACAAAGTGGTATTTTTACTAGAGTTGATAAAAATAACCCTAAAACACCTGGAGAGGAACTGGTGAAGTGCTGGAATACCCAACGTGAGGATCTTGTGCCAGGCAAGAAGCAGAGGAGGTGGCACTGCGGCCACGTCCCGTCCCTGCATGTGGGGGCCAGGATTCATCTCCTCCCAAAAATGCTCCTCACCTTATCCCTTCCCTCACCACACAAAACCGACAAGGCTTGTCGGAAACCAAACGCTCGCTCAAGCCTCAATATTTTCTGCTAGAGCAGTATCTTAAATGTTCTGCTTCTGAAAGTCCCATTTTAAAGGACTCAAACTGACTTTAAGAACACTGCTTACGTTTTCATTTCAGAAAAAAAAAAGTGGCAGGCCATGAGGAATTTTAATAATCCACATAAAGAAATCCGAGCGCAAAATTTAAACACAAAAGATGCATTGTCCCTTCATGTCTTTTACACACAGAGGCCAAACCAGCCAATTCCTGGTTCACTTTCTTTTATGTAAGTGGATTAAAAGTAAGATTAACAAACTGTCAAAAAGCATGTTAAATGATAGCTTCTGCTAGTTAAAAATTCTGATGGTTCTAAAACTCTGTTGGTGGCCATCTTGGCCTAAGAGCTTTAATATAAATGAGGTTGGTGAAGGCAGGGGATGGGGGAAGGAGTCGTATGGCCAGAGCAGTTCAGGGGGAGGAAGAGGTTATTAAAAATGAGCAATTCCTACAGAAAGAAAACACCTCATCTGAGCAGGATCTGTTCTTTAACATAAGCATATATACCAAGAAACACCTTAGAAAAATAAAAATTGTGCTCTGCCCATTCTAGGGAGGAAATTTCATTTTTCTCTAGATATTTAGTGAAGAAGATACTAATACTTCCAACTTTAATTCCTTTGTGATGATTGTGTCTACACCTTGCTGCTGGGCCGGGCTGCCCAGGTGGGTTTTTGTGTCCCTCTGAGCACTGCGGCCGCTCCTCCAGTGCTGACTCCCTGAGGGGGCCGTTTGCAGGTGTTCTGGGGACCCCCCAGCACCTCAGGGGCTCTCCCGGAGGAAGCACATCTTCATGCCTGAAGCAAAACATGGGTCACCACAGGCCGGAAAGAAATTTCCTCTTTTTTTCTGTGGTGATGTCCCTGCTGGGTGGAAAGGTGAGAGCCAACAGCAGCGATTTCTGGTCTTGGCCTCCCGGCAGGGTGGGCACAGGGTGGACCCCAAAGCCCCTGGCTGGTCCAGGCCAGCAGCTCCCACGCCCCGGGAAGGCAGCTCCAGCCCCCTGAGCTCCCACACCCAGAGGGGTTCTGTGTCCCCCCAGCCATGCTGCTGCCCACCCCGCGCCAAACATCCCTGCCCCGCAGCAGCGGGATCGCTTCCCGGCGCGGCTGGCGCTGGGCATTTGTGGTGTTTTTTTTTTTCCGTAAATAGGCGGCCATGAACTGGCCCCCACTTGAGTATAAAATATTTAATAAATGTCTCTACCTTTACAGCTGAAATCCAAAACAACAAGAGAAGGGAATGAAAAGAAGGGAGGCATTCTGAGGACAAGAAAGCCCTGCTAGGAGCACCCCCAGAACCCTTAAGACATGGAAAAAAGGGATGCGATGGCATGTCCTGTGGATCACAAACTGTATTTCTCTGGGTTTGTGGAGAATCTGGCATTCAGAAAGACAAAGTTGTAAGCTAAGCTTCCTAATAATCTAGAACAAAGAGCTTTAGGAGACCTTCAAATGCCTTGTGTGTGAAAAAATTACGTGTTATTATTTACACCACAGTAAGTTATGACCAAAACTGCTTTTCCTGGGTCTGCAAATGAAGTCCTGGTGTTATTATTTGAAGTGATAATAACCCCTTTGATAAACATAAGCGGGTATTGACACCCACCTATTTATTGCAAATAGGCAATAAATGAAGAAAAATCTAAAATCTATGAAGAAAAATCTAAAATATGTTTTGACAAATGTAATTTCCCTCTTCTGATATAGAAGAAATGCATAGAGAGCAGGCACAATGGAAATTATTTGTAAAAGTTTTAAATCACCATCTTAAAGAGGTTATTAAATATTATTTTAAACCTCAGTGGGATTTGGATTGTTCTGCTGACTTTGATTGGTTTTTGCAGAATAATTTTAGTTAACAGAGTTGAAAGAACAAGTTTAAAGAAAGTAACTTCATCCAGTTATAAAGCTTTGATTATCATAGAGTCTTTAAATTTAAGCTTCATTGAATACAATATGATAATCTTTTTTTCTATCAAAAGGCAAATTAAAATATTCCACTTATAATCCTTTTTGCCATTTCAGCTGCTCCTAAGATTTCTTGCACTGGCAGTCTGTTTTGGTTGGAGTAAGACATTTCTGCCCATGTAACAAATTATTTGCAATGTGCCAAAATTTGTCACCACAGCTATTGTAAACAAAAACCTACCACCACCCATAAGAGCAGAATGGGTTTCTTATTTAGTCATTGTTCTAGTCAATCCACGTTTCTGTGCAGGGGCTACCAGAAGTCAATAGATGGCAGTCCATCTCTTAGGAAAGAGCCAGATAATGAATAAAATCACCAAAAGCTTCACAAAAGAGAAAGGTGGAAGGCTGTGTGTTTTTTTCTCAAGCATTCACAGTAATTAACTAAGATTACTTTATAAAAAGCAAAACATTTAGACAATTTTTTAAATGGCTATCTCTAAGCAATGTCATAAAAATGGTCTTTAATGACAAACCTGGATACCTTGTTCTATTTGCACTTATATGCACCTGTGTGTGTGACACTTGTGATCAATTTACCAAAATCAATTTAAATCTAGTGGTTGTATCCATGGCTAAAGTACAGGAAAAACTCACTGCAGCCCCGAGTCTGTTCGCTAAAGATCAGGCAGCAGCACAGCAGCCACCACAGCAGTGCTTCTTTTTAAACTTCTGTTATTTTCATTTAAACAGTTACTCTGCACAGGAATATTTATTCTAGGCTAGGAAAATTATGAAATAATTTCTAGAGTGAAATACTGCTACACTGATATGAGAGTAAAAGATCTCAAGCTTTTAGTTACAACTTACAAATATATATATATATAAAATACACATTATTCCAACAGAAGTTTTGATTCTTGTGAGAACATGATTTATCTCTGTTCTGCTTTGGGTGCAAAAGAGAGTATTTAAATGGAACAATAAAAGCAGGGACTCACACACTTAAACAAATAGCTTATTCTAAATATCAAGCGTGTCTTTTGCCGCACAATTTTTTAAATTCCAGGTTTAGCCTGACCACTAGTGTGACTCTGTGCCAAAGCGAGTCTTGCAAAAAATTGAGACATGCAGAAACACACACCAGAAATCTGGATTATTTGCAGAGAATTTGCAGTCCGCTGCAAAATGAAGAAAAAAAATCACTTAGCAGTAGGCAGGATCTGACTGAATGTCACTTTTTCTTCGTGTGCTCATATTTCACCACATTTCAAAATTTCCAAAAGGGTACTTTTAATAATGCACTTGTATTCTTAACTGCAGCATTTTCTAACAAGAGCCTGTTTTGACAAATGTTGTTAGCTTTATAATAAGTCAAGTGTAAACTCAGAACAGTTCCTACAGAATTCACAGATAAAATTTTCTACCTCAAATTCTGTCCTACTGGCCACTTGCTCTGGTTTAAGATCCCTCACACTTTTTTACAAAAATAAGTATTTTCTAAGTGTTGATTACAACTCACTTTTTGAGGAATTTTCAACAGCAAGCAAGATTAAATTAATTAAATCTTATACCTCAGTAAAAATCAGAACACAATGTATTACTGCATTTAATTCACCTATCTGATTATTGGATTCCAAATACCATAAACATTTCAGAAATCATTTTTACATGCACTCTTAGGGATTCTAAGGAAGAATAGGATTTATATTTTTTCTTCATGCAACTTTAAAAAGGCAAACAAAAATACTCAGTGAATGCACCTTTTAATGTTTTGTTGTAGTTGTTTTTTTAAAAAATCTAATGCTAATTATTTTTAAAAGTAAATGCTCAGAGACGGTGGAGAATTTCCAAAACAGATGTTTGCTTTAAAATCCTTATGCAGAAAACATAAGCACAAAGGTTTTAAGCACAGATTTCTCCTAATCACTGAATTTAGAAGCAAAAACAGAAAAAAAGAGAATTCCACATCATGAAAAGGTGGAGGCAACAAATTATAAAGTGTGTCACATTTATTGCTGAAAAGAAAAAAAACACACCAAGGAACCACAAAGAAAAGTAGTGGACAAACTTTTCCACTTTGATTTGAACAGACAGCAGTGGTTAATTATAAGAGGTAACTACATATGAGGATTATCTGGGCAGCAGAGACAGCAAAAATCCTCATCTTTGAAGGTGTTTTTATGTGTAATAATTTTATAAATTAATACACTCAAGATCTGTGACACATATCCATTGAATATTGTCTTAACCAGCTAAATACTGTTCCAGGTTTCAATATTAGCTAAATTTGTACGCTTTTTGTTTTGTTTTTATCTCTATTTTGCATATGATGAAAACCTTAAGTAATACACTGGGACAGTTCATAAAGTTTTATTTTTTTGTTTCAACCATTAAAGACCAACTAATGCAGGCCAAAGAAGTTACAGCTATATCCCTACCAATTAGAAATTAACTGCAAAAGTTTATAAAGTGTACTTCTCAATTTAATATCTCGACTACAGCTGAGATTTATTTTACTCATTTAAAAGAAAGCTTTGTGGCACACAGTGACTAATTACCAGCAGCTGGGATATCTGAGATGGGATTATTGCTTCTGTGATGCATCTCAACTTAAAATTTAACCCTCTTCATATGTGTAAATGTAGTCACTGAGAGGAGAGAGTGCTGCAAGGCACTCATTTACTGATTACAGTATTACAACAAAATCATAAGTTCTAAAGATGTTTAAAAAATAGTGTTTCATTGCATTCTTCAGCTCAAAAACTCTTCAGTTGTTTATTATCTTCTCGCAGAAGATGCTTGTCTATATTTTATGGTCAGCAGTTCACAGAAGAGTAAATAGGTTGGGTGTAGAAGAAAATAAAGAAGGTGTTTCTACTTACTGTTAGGTGATACTGCCTCCATATTTCTGGGCAAGCCTGGAAAATAAAAATATTGATCAGCTAGGAGCATGAAACAAGGTGCTTTACAGCCTGTTGGTTTTGGCATAACACAGTATCCACCGGTGTCGGTCACAGGAAAATAAGAAGCTTAACTGAAAGGGTCTGCATTTCAGCTTCAAAAACCTGGCTAGACAGTTTAATTGAATTTTACACTGGTTTAACACACTCCCTGCCATTGTCAGAAAGCCAGTAACAGTTTTCTCTCTCCCCTTCTTCTCTGAGGGTTAGAAGTTTGGGAGAGTAAAGTGGTCTTAACTGTAATAACTAGTAATACTGCAAAACAAGCAGGAACAAATTTAAATTCTGCATTTTCTGACATTTTAAATTTACATAACGTTTTGGAAATTAAATCACAAGATACCTTCCTTTCATGTGGGAATAGAAATATTTTAGTATTTTTGTACATATCTCTATCCTAATCAAAATATAATTGTTACATGTAATAAACCTCAGTAGCCTAATGTCAGATGAGTTGTAAACAAGAAGCATAACAGATTGCTTTAATGTTTCTATTTTTACAATGGCTTGCCTGGGGTTTTTTTTTAAATATTTTTTTTTTCAAACTTGCCAGACTTGCACAGAAACTTGTAACCACAGCCCGTTGTAAAACATTTTACAGAGCAATTTTTTGAATCACAGGAATCACACAAAAGACCTGAGGAATATGTAAGAGACAGGAAAGAGGAAAATATGGATCTTCTTCTTTGAAAAAAATCAGAATGTGTTAATGATCCATGAGACAGATTTTACTTTCTCAAGGTTTCTTAATTATTTTTTTTTTACAAAATTTACAGCATTTCTGTCTTCTCCCTGTGATCCCCAAGCCATAAACAGATGCAAAAATAGTGGCATTTTGTCTGTTAGCCATTTTGGTGTTTAAAAGAGTGTGAACACACTTCAATTGAGGTCTTTAAAACATTTACCCTTTTATTAAAATAGGCCCTTAATAATTCAAACAATTGGCAATTTGTTTTGCCAATCTCAATTTTCAGTTTTTTAAGAAAAAATATTACTTAATCTGTGGCTTCTACACAATATACTGTAGCTCCTGTTTCAAAGGTTGTAGCCTCATGACTACTTGCAAATGAGTACTATTAACATTTCTTTAGATTTCGAATACATTTTTCACTCCTGCCTAAATTCTTGCCTTCTTTTATTCTGCCAGAGCATGTTAATCTAAAAAACCGCACCCAACACCCAACGTTAGCAGTGAAATCTCTCAAAAAATAATCCAAGTTTTTGACCATCACTCTATGGCGCATACAGTATGTTTTTCCTGAATGTGATGGAAATTATATTATTTATTATTCATTCCGCCAGTGACACAATTTTCTAGAGAAAAATCTACAATCTGTTCTGTGTAATGGTTCAACATTTCTCCTCCTGCTCAAATAGCAGGTGTAAATATTTGAGTTTTATATTAATATTTCTATAAAGAAAATGTGTGAAGCACAGCACCTCACTCAGAAAGGAGCAGGCTGCAACATTTGACAGTTTGAACACACTCGAGCTGTCTTCGGGTGCAAACAAAAGGATTTTCCTCCTTCTCCAACTTAGGCAGCATTTGGAGGCACGACACAAACACCCTCTGGCACATGAAAATGCTGGATCCACGACCTCGCCTTCCCTCTCAGACCTTTGAAAGGCTTCGAGCGTACGGGAGACTCTTGCTGCCTTAGCACAGGGTAGCAGGCAGTTATTTATACATTAGTTCTGGATAGTTTTCGATTACCACAGTGTCCCCAGACTAATATGTTGAAAAATCGCAATCAATGAGTTGTCATATCCTGGCAAAATGCCACTCTGTGACATGACCTTTACTCGCGCAGCAGCTACTTAAGAATATTAATAATACTAATACTAAAATGGTTTATTTTTGAACAGCAGCTTGGCCGAGTGGCTCTCGTGTTGGCCACAAAGCCCCCCCTGACAGGGCAGGTCTGCAGGGGTGGGGGGCTGCTGTAGGCAGAGCCTGCAGCCCCCAGCCTGTGACCCAGGGGCTGGTCAGCAGGGCCCAACAGGGTGTTCTGGGGCTGTGGGAAAACTTAAGGGAGGTAGGAAGAAGGTGGCAAGGGAAAATTGGCCAAGCATATTCCCTCATTCAGATGGTGATTTAGTGCAATACTTTTCATCGTCACAATGATCACTTACCAACTTCAGAAGTTGAATACAATGGCAGAGAACGGATGCCTGGCTAAACAACAGCTTTATAGAAATGATGCTTTTAACTCAGAGTCCTATTACCTTGCATCAGCTCCAGTTATTGTCTGGATCTTCTATCACGGAACGACAA
>NW_009954615.1:264051-264665 GCF_000747805.2 Chaetura pelagica
TGACCGGTGGCCTCCACCAGGCTCCTGGTAATGTCTGCTACCGTATGGCATGAGGAGGAGCTGGGCTGGTGTGGGCAGGAGGAGGGGGGGACACCACAGGGATGGAAGGGATGGGCAAAGCCCCACGTTGTGCCCCATCACCTCCCAGCCTGCGGGCGGCCACATCCCTGCAAGCACTGCACGGCTTCCAAACACGGCACAGGCAGAGGGAAATCCAGGAGAGAAGAGGCCAGTGGTGATTCACATGGCCAGACAAGATGTCAGGGCACATGGAGGAAATGGCCGCTGAGGTGCTGGGCTGGCTTCTGGGAAGGAACACTGCTCACACACTTGTCTCCTCAGGGAGGGGTTGGACACACGTGTGTCTCCTCGGGGCAGCTCACCAGCACACACAGGCTGGTTTTCATAAAAATAAAAAGGAGACTCTGTCCCACCTGCCAGGTTTGCCTCCTTCCTGCCACATCACCTTGCTGATGAAGTTCTCCCACCCTTGGGGCTGGCAGGTGGGACTCCAGGCTACAACCCTCCTGACACCCACCTACTTGCCACCAAAGCTGCAAAGCACAGGACGCTCAAGATGCAGGGTTTTCAGGTACACACAGACATGTGTGCAT
>NW_009954615.1:264697-270237 GCF_000747805.2 Chaetura pelagica
TCTTTCCCTGGGGAGCAGTGGATGGTCCAACAGAGACATGCTGGAAACCTTTGAAGAGCTCTGCTCCCTGCTCCTCTGATGAGCTTCTGAGAAAAAGAGGAAGGTTGCACTTCCTCCAACACAACTCCATCTAAGATGACTCCCATTCTCTGGGCTGTTTCAGGGAGAGTGACTGACCTAACAGATAATAAATGTATTTTCCTGAAAATGTTTCATAACTTTGAACATTTTCAAGTTGAACTAGGTGAAGTACCTTGAGCTGCCTCGTGTTAACTTCTGGACGAAAGTGTGACCATGGAGAGTCACTCTGAAACAGAATGTGCACAGGAGCTTGTTCTGCATCCTTTGCATGACAGTAAAAGCAAAGGAACTTTCTGAGAAAGACAAATTTTTGAGCATCCAAAGTACCCAAAGACTAATACATAAGTCTTCTTCCCAACACTGTATTAAGATCTGGTCTTTGAAGGCTGCAGTCGCTTTTCCAGAGTATTTCTGGGAACTTGGGGAATGTTGGACTCATCTCATTTATCTGCAGACTCAGAGCAAAACCTGTGGTCTCGTCCAGCTCCTACAGACACCAGGAACATCCCAACAGAGAGGTGGGTGGTGAGCAGTCTCAGTAACTTGGCTGGGTGAAACACTTCCAGGTTTTTGACAAAATGCCTTGTGGAAAACTCATAATTCTTCACAGAAAGTAAATAGCAGAGATACAGACACAGAGACCTGCTATGATCAGCTGATGTAGACTGCAAGTATTAATGACCACACTGCACTGGACCACCCACGGTGGCCATGAGTTGATGCCCCACAGAGCTGAAGAACAGGGCAAGCTCAGGTCCTCTCCCAACACTCTTCCATGCTCAACTGTTTCAACCTCAGTGACTACACAAGCTGGATGATATTTCTGTGTGTTCTACAGTCTTCCATGGATTTCTCTTCCATGAATGTCTCCAGCCTCCCCTGGAACCACAGCAGACTTTCTGCATCTACTGCATCCCACGGTGAGAAGTCTCATCTCCCAGGTCTGCTGCATAGTGCAGGAAGGGTCACCTCCTTCTTTCACTTCTGAACTGGCCTCCTACCACCTTCATCAGATGCCCCTTAATTCCTGAGCTGGAAGAAACAATGAACAGTTGAACCCTAACCTCTGTCTCCCATCATGGATGACTTTGACGCTCTTTACAGATCCTTCTCTCTGTCATCCCTCTCCCAGGCTGAAGACCTGTAGCTGTGCTTTAAGACACCAGGAGGGACCCAAGCTGTCCATTGTTTTCCTGCCAGTTCCTAACGTTTCACCAGCTTTTTTCTCCACAGCTTCTGACCACTGAGATGACTTTTTTGGGATCATAACTCATAACTCTGAGTCCTGAATGGTAACAGTGAGCTCAGAGACCATCAATCCATGTGCAAAGATGGGATTACTTCTCCCTGGGCACTTCACCTTTATTGCCACTCAGTTCATCTGCCATTTTACTCTGTCCTCCCTCCATTTCTTACAGACCTTGGGCACTTCTTCAGAGTTGGCTCACAGCACTGATATTCTAAATCATTCAGTCTTCTCAGCAAATCTTGTCACCCTACTGTTCACCCTTTTCCATGTCACGCTAACATATCCTCTTTTATCATATCCTCTTTTAGCATATCCACCTTCATCCTCTTATTCCATGGCTGTTTAGTTTCCTTAAAAGCTTTTGGTCAGGAACTTTGTCAAATGCCTTCTGGAAAATGGAGACTATGTCAACTGGACCATGTTTACACACATGCTTGTTGACCTTCTCCTTTGAATGACTCCAGAGATTTCTGAGCAGTGGGGTTTCCTTTACAAAAACAATCCTGAATCCTCCCACACACCTCATATTTATACAGCCATTCCAACACGCCACTGTCACTGCAGTCCTGGTAATTTCCTTGGTAGAATTTGGGCTCGCAGGCCTGGTTGCCCAGCCCTCCCTGGGACTCAATTTTAAAACTGTCATCGTATTGCCAGGATTCCTGGCAATTAGTATGGAAATGACCTAAGCTACTGTGTGGTATATTAAAATGCCAGACTGGTTTGGGTTGGAAGGGACCTTAAAGCCCATCCAGTCCCACCCCTGCCATGGGCAGGGACACCTTCCACCATTCCAGGCTGCTCCAAGCCCCATCCAACCTGCCCTTCAACACTGCCAGGGATGGGGCAGCCACAGCTTCTCTGGGCAACCTGGGCCAGGGTCTCACCATTTCTTTATATCTCACCGAAATCTACCCTCTTTTACTTTAAAACCATTGCCCTTTGACCTGTCACAACCAGACTTGGTATAAAGCCTCTCTACATCTTTCTTACACTTGCTAACTTTCACAGGTAGTAAAACCAGCTTTGGGCAGACTGTCAAGAGCAGAACAGTTTCTGCTTGATTCAGAATGCATTCAGGAGAGCTGAAAGGAGATCATGCACTGCAGAATGTGTTTCCCTCATGGTATCATTTAAATGAAAAGTTTTGAGAAAAAGTCTCTGCCAAATGAAGTCACACGACCTCATCTCCCACCTAGTCTTTAGTGCAGGGAATACACTGTGCCTGGATGACTTCTAATATCCCTCATCATCCTGACAGTACTCGAATATTTTTAATATTTTCATACATGGTTTAGTGCTAAGTCACTCATTCATTTATCCAAGACAACTCGGAAGGCTCAGTAAAATCTAACAGCAGAATGTTTGTGTTCTATAGGGCCTGCATCTCCCTAGAAAATCGTAGAGTCATAGAATCACAATGGTTGGAAGAGACCTTGAAGATTATCAAGTCCAACCATAACTTAAATCCCCCTACCATAAGCTAATTTGCGTGTTCAGTGCTTAACTCATGTCCCTAAGCACTATATGTACATTTCTTTTAAATACTTCCAGGGATGGTGACTCAATAATAATAAAGAGAAGCCCTTCTCTCATCATGCTGCTCAACCTGCTGCTCAAACAAGCAGCCAAGCACCTGCTGGGAAATAAAATGAGTGTCCAATCTTTTAGAAGATGATAGGAGAGCTCCCACACTCCCACTTGACAGAACCATTTGTACTGTGAGTATGGATGCAAGCTGGCCAGCACCTCTGAAATGTTGTTTTGTTACATATAGGATGGAGATTTTTATTTGCACTGAATACTTTTTTCTCTCTAGTGCTTGTGATATAGAGGCAGCATAACATAAAAGGAATGAGGAATTAGACTGATTGGCAAGAGGACCACCAGAGCATCCATCTGACCTGCATGAGCTGCACTGGTCTTAGCAGGAGAAGTTGGGATGTGAATGACAGAAATGAAGATGGAAAACATCAGCGTGGCTCCCGTGAGGTTAAGACAAAACATCAGTAGTTTCCAGACATTAAACGCTTCTATCAGTGCTTTTCTCTCAATAGCAGAGTACACTATTTTGCAACTGTTCCACTACTTCACAAATTCTCTTTCAGTATATGTGTGATGGGCCTGCCCATAGGGATACAGAAGTAGAGAGACAAATAATTTCATCATTATCTTTCTTCTTGCATGTTCATAAATAATAGAGGACTCTACTGGAAAGCAGGCATGTGAATATGGTTATGACTTGCTTCCTTGCAAGCTAATGTCAGATAAAATTGTTATTCACCTATACCTGCATAATAAAGTGTACCATTTCAATTTTGCTCAAAAAGTACATTTGCAACGTTAATATAGCACAGTTATAAAACCATTTACACATTAGCTTGAAGTTCTAGTAGTATTTTAATTGATAAATACGTGATCCTAGTGAAAAATCCACGTATCAGAACTGCTGGAGCATCAGAGTTATTCTTCACCTCTTGTGGAATTCCGTGTCCCCTGATTTCAGTCTCCTTATACCTTCCACTCCACAGAAATGAGGACATTTCTCACCACCCTAACTAAACTGGACAAAAAGTAAACTGTTCCAATTTGCTTTCCTTGAGCCACTCTTCATGAAAACTGTTATACTGTCAGATAATTACTACAATACTCTCAAATGCTTATACAAGTACAGCCTATATAAAACTAAAGAAAATATTAAAAGACCGTGGTTGTTGTAAATGCAGTGTCTGACAGACACATAGCCAGCAATGGCTGAGCTGTTTTGTGGGCTATACTCACATCAGCATAATGGCCCTTCATGTCACAGCGATTGCAGTGCTTATTCCAGTAGGCCCTCTCAAGACACTCCCTGAAATAGTGGCCAGGCAAACAGCAGTTCAAACAGAAACGTGCTGGGCAGCTGTTCTGTAGGTGCCCTCTTCCTGCACACAGGCAACAAGGGGGAACTTTCTGTGGAGAAATGAAAAAAAGAAATTGTCGAGTGAGAATGTTTCAAAAGATCAAAGAAAAGAGAAAAATAAAAGAGGAAATGAAGAAGAAATCACCCCAAATAAATGTCCACTGCTTACTAGGACTTGCAGAGATTATAAAAACAGCAAAAGCCATGACTTCCACCCATCAGCCAGCCAGTGTTATACAGTGAGCTGACCTTGTGCAAGCTGCCCTTCAACCTGGAACAACCTTTCCATGAGCATAAACTGCTGAAGCAATGCTTTTAATGGCAGCCACAAATGAGTATTAGAACTAACAGATGCATCTCCAAGTAACTGAAGTGTTGCCTTTACCTTTGGAGCAGGACAGTTCTTGGACAAGTGACCTGCTCTGCCACAGTTCCTGCAGGTGACGTTCTTGTCTGCTGTGTAGTACCTCATGCTGCTGTGCCTCACGCTGCCGTAGTTGGAGATCTGTGCCTGTGGGAACACGAAGAGAAAAATCTATTTACCAACTGGGATTCTGTGACTGTTTGTTAGAACTGGGAATTTGTAAAGGTCAGTGCAGGTTTCAGCTAGAAATCTACCTTTTTCAAGTACAATTTACATATTCACAGCTGAGTGGGGTAATTCTGTTACACAGAAACCCACAGTGTCTAGAGGGAAAGTATTGTATTCTTCAGTCTTCCACTCTGGGACATTCTTTTTTGCTGTTTAAAATTGCAATAATGAAGTTTTGCTTTCCCTTAATTAGCCAAGACACTGTTACTCACGATGGTATTTCATGATGAACTGTCATTTTTCTCAGAATACAAATATAACTAACATTGATTGCAAATGCAAGTTACATGTTCCCTTGCACACATTAAGGGAAACTTGGACAAAGTACAATGCTATACAAGTCTAGACCAGATCTGCAATTTGCAATTGTAAAGAAAGACCTGAAAAGGAAAAAGAAGAAAAAAAAGAGAAGCTGGAAACAACTCTCTCAGTGACCTCACACATGCTTTCTGTGTGTGCAGACAGATCTGAAAATCGCATCTTCAACATTTACTGGTAGCAAACATCATCACTTTTAAAAATGGAAATACAATTTTGGAGAATGGAAGAAGGAAAGAGCCTGTTCATCTCACCGGATGACACGGCTGGACAGAGAAAGGGAAGGAGCCAGACTTCACAGCTGCATCTCACTCTCCTGGGTTCTATGGTACCTCGCAGGAGCACTCTGGTTGCACCCGAGCCCCAGGGAGCCCCTGGGAGCAGAGGGGGGCCCGTCG
>NW_009954615.1:271674-291281 GCF_000747805.2 Chaetura pelagica
GGAAGGGAAGGGCCGGGGCCCTCCCGGCGGAGCTGCTCGATTCCTGGCGTCTCCGCGGCTGTGCTGGGCCAGCGAGGGACCCTCCTGCTGCAGGAGAGCTGAGGCTCCTCCTGCCTTGGGAGACACTGCCCGGGGTGCCACACAAAAACCACAGGTGGGTTTCTCCACATCCTTTATCTTGCTCTGCTTGTTAATAAACACAAAAATCAGGAATTGTGGAAAAATGTGGTTACCTCTAAGTCTTTATTACAGATGGACCAGTCCACGTCACCTTCTCCTGAAAAACAAAAATAAAATTAATTATATTTAATTTATATTAGTATTTTTGTCATATACTCAGCATTGTGATTTCTGCAGTTATTGAAACTGGTAACAGCCTTTGAATTTACTAGAGCAGTGAAACTAGCTCCATCTTCAGTAAATTAAACCTACGAACCCGCTTGGCTACACATCCGATTCTCCTCAAAATCAGCACAGGTCCAACAATCAGGGGGACTTTTTTTGACACCACCGTCTTGTCCTTATCCCTGGGTATAAATTCAAGTAAGGATTTAATTTTTCAGAGGGTGGGACTGCAAAGCTTTCTGTTCCAGCCACTGGAATTACCTTCACCTGCACCCCTGGGGAAAGGCAGCTCCAGTCTGGAGGTTTGGGACACACAGAACAAGAAGTTAACACACAGCATAAAATACACTTTTCCTCTTTGCCAATTCACAAAACCTGTGTCTTCAGCACTGCCTCCTGACTGCTGCATGGCAAAATGGCTTTATGCATAACCGCAGCAACTAAGACTGTAAGCTGAGTAACTCTATCTCAAAACAGGGCTTGGTAATGTGCAATAAATCAGGACGACACACTGAATTATCAGCTGTCACACCACAGCCTTCTCACACACAGCCTTTGGACTGCCAGAAGTAAAAAGAAAACATCAAAACAGAAATAAAAGGCAATAAGCTAAAAGAACAAG
The DNA here is from genome assembly GCF_000747805.2 of Chaetura pelagica. Lineage (NCBI taxonomy): Eukaryota > Metazoa > Chordata > Aves > Apodiformes > Apodidae > Chaetura > Chaetura pelagica. The sequence goes on from NW_009954615.1 coordinate 272,642, forward strand.
GATGCAGTTACAGCTGTTTGAAAATTCTGCATGTCAACACTGTTTACTTCTCTCGCTGAGCAAAGACAGCTGCACCACCACAGCATCTTTTTCATCATTAAGGGAGGATTCATGTCAACAGACGTGTTCACCTTACCTACACTTTTACAGTAAGCCTTACAACTTGTGCGTAAATTAATCCTGTGTGTTTGCAGACTTTTTCATGCCAAGTGTTCCCTCCTGTTCCCTTAATCCAAATCTGAAGCAGCTACATGTGCTATTAACAAAAATCACACCATCAAGCTTTACAGAGTTGTAAAAAAAAGAGCCGTAAAATTTTACCAAACTGATTTTGATTGTACAACTCATTTCCAACAAATGGTAGGTGACTAGAAATTTAAATTATATGATCTAAAATATCATGTCTAACCCTTCGTTTCCTGAAAAAGTCAGTAATTTCAGCTGGAGTGTAACACAATATCTGGGTACAAGGTATGTCACTCAACATACAATGGGTGGTTCAGAACATGATAGCTGCTTGCTGCTGTTCCTCATCCAGAAGTTGGGGCTCGTGCTGTCTGCTCTGATTTCAACAGCATTCTGAAGTATTTTTATTTTCAACACTCATCAACGCTGACAATCTAATGGCCATCACAGAGACATTAGTAATTAATTAATTGCCCTATTTGTAAATTTATTTGAGTGCTGTGTCACACCTAACTCATGGTGTGCTCGGCAACCAGCACAGCCAGAGCTCAAAGGAGGATCCAGCAGATCCCTCACCCTGCATCACGCAGGGTAAGAAGTGATCACCAGAACGAGAGGTGGGTCCAGCCCTGCACCCCTGGAAACCCACCCCCCAGACCCTCGGCTCCCCACGGAGGGGGCAACAGGGCCAGTATCGCATCCGCATCCCGTGAGTCATGGGTTTGCCCCAGGGAAAATTAGAGCTTTTGGTCTCTAGTCATTATAAATAAAGAAGCGCACTGACATATCTGACTGCATTATTTATTACTTGCAAGCCTGTTAAAGAAATTCATTCATAAAGTAAATGATATTTGTAATTCAAAACTCTGCCCTGGCAATCAGTACTGCGAGTGTCTGCTTCACAGAAATGCACACGCGGGATGGTTGACAGGTTACAGATCAAAATTACCAGCAAATTAACTCCTGTTAATCATTAGGCATGTCCTTCCTGAGGACAAACCAACTAAGTTTCTCTTCTTCACTGTCAAAATCCCCTGCTGCACAGGGGAAAACCATGATAGAATGATTCACGTATTCCTAGTGCTAGAAACTAAAACTGCTCGAAACCGAAAATAAATACAAGAGCTGTGACACTGAATGAAATATTACAACAAAATCTTCCTTTGCTAAATATGTTTGGTTTTCTGAAAGTTAAGTCTCATTTGCAACAGAATGCAGGCTTTGTTTTTATTCACAACAAATTCTTCAGACCAAAATACATAGGCAGAGCCATGGTTCTGCAGCCCACTTGAGATCTTGCTGTAGAGACACAGAAAAAATCTGCAGTGATTTTTCTCATGGACCACAGTGTTTTGTCTGGCACCAAATCATTAAATAAATCACAAAACTCTGCTCTGGTTGGCAAAGAGCTCCTCAGCCCCCCTTAGTTGCCTGCTCTGGTGCATCAGCTTGTCCAGGGGCACTGTCCGTGCCCGGTGGCTGCAGAGACCCACTGCTCCAAGCAATGCCTGTGTAGGGCTGGAGGCTCCTTCTGGCCACGCTCTCCCTGCTCTGCAGCACCAGAAATCCCAGATGCCACCCGTGGCCCTCAGAGCCAGGCTGGGAGCCAGGCTGGCGGCCATGGCCCACAGCAGCTCCTCCTGGCTGCCCCGTGCTGCACCCACAAGCCCTGCTTTTTGTCAAAGCACAGACATCAAACACGTGTGCTAATTACTGAAAGTTTCCATATTTAGCAACGGCTGCCACAAAGGAAGGGTGCCACAACGGGCCACTGGTGCTTCAGGCCAGCACAACGTTGGAGCATTTCACCCTTTTTTCAGACACACCTGCACACACGGAGCATGAATTTCTGCCTTCAGGAGTGGGACTCTGACTACTTTATTTTCGCTCCTCTCAGCATCTTAGAAAAGCAGCAGTTCAAAAGCTATTCAGATCATCTCTGTCAAGACTTTCATCTGTTCCTGTGAGGAAGTTACACGCTCAAAGCTGACATTACTTGCAGGGTTCTGTGAGTTTTGACAGCGTATTGATAAAATCCCCCCAGAAACCCTTCAACAATTTGGGGCTTTTTTTTTTTTCCTTTCTCAACTTTATTTGTTAAAACCAATCCCCTTTTCAAGATTATATTAATGCCTATACTTAACTAAAAAAAAAAACCAAACTACTTACTTTGCCACATAATTTCTTGTACTTACACTTTGAAATACTCTTTTCTCTGAAATTGCAGAAGTAGGAAGAAGAGAAAGGAAAGAAGAATCCAGAGAAAGCAACAGACAGGATGCCAAAGATACATCATTTAGATGAAAATGGAAGGTCTGTGCAAGGTTTTTTTCTTTTATAAAGAATTACACTTCAGCTGTTCTGTTCCCCTGTACAATAGGTTGAATGGTGAGCAACAGCTTTGCTTTCATTTAAAGAAAAATTTTGCAAGATCATTGAGATTCACATGTATCCCTCCACCTGCCTGAAAACGTAAATTTCCGAGCATGGCTCCTGCTGCAGCCAGATTTAGGACCCCTGTTCAGTGTGCGTTCAAGCCTTCCCTCTTTCCTTCCAGAGGGGCAGAGGAGGGGAGGAGGGCGAACCGGGACCAGCAGTCAAAACCTGGAATTGCCCGGAGGAACAGAACAAAACACAGAACAAAAATCTGACTCAAAAGGAACAATAACTGCTCAGGAGATTTCCTTCTCTGCTGTGCCCCCGCGGCCCAGCAGCCTTCCCCAGCCAGGCAGGGCACCCTGCAGGGAGGGTGCTCCCCCCAGCCAAAGTCATACTTTTATTTCATCCCTCAGAGCTGGGAGAAAAGACCTCCCTGCTCTCCACGCAGGTTCACCCTGCCCTGCAAAGGCTTATTTCACTCCCTCATTTAATAACACGGAGAAGCTGTAGAGCCTGGACCGCCAGCTTTGAAAATACAACACTGAATTTTCTAAAAGGGGAAGGGAAGCCGTGCTTCCTCCTCCTCCTAATTGGAATATGCACGCAAGCATGTATTTTATTTAGTTTATTTTATGATTAATTCACTGAAACAGGATGGTTCAAGCTGTGACGGCATGATATGAGGCCTGAAGGGCAAATATATTTCAAAGTTGGGCTTTAAAAATTGGATTTTGACCGCTAATTAATGTAGAACATAACAGAATACAGAACTCTAATTACTTTCTACTTACATTCTACTGTAAGATGTCCATGGCAAGGACTGTTTCAGACCTATCTCTCTGACCAATACTTGGCATGTTAGACAGAGCTTCTGTCTGCTACTGCAGTAACAGATCATGATAAGCCTTAAACCACTAAAAATTATCTGGATCTCTAAGAATTTCACATTGTGACACTTTACATGTATCTGTTTGCACCAAAGTGATTTAAATCTTATTGAAATAATGTGCTTTGCACTTCTTGTGTGGCCCTTGTTCCAAAGCACATGGAATGTAAGTTTGAAGTGGGAACAGCCCAGCCATGTCCCAGGGCTGGAACCAAGATTCCCTCCTGACGTCTGATTCTGCAAACCACAGGGATCCAGGTTCCTATGCACTAGGATGCACTGCACATCCTTCTGTTCCGGGAGGGTGTGTTCCAACCACCCACACCTATATCCGTGGTGTCTGCATATGCATCACACACATTTGTGTCACCAGAAGGTTTTGAAGCAGACAATGTCTGGGTGTCCCTGAGCTGCCTGGAGCTCCCGTGCCGTGCTGCTCCGACACGTCGCCCTGCAGGGAGGGCACCACGGGTCACCCCAGCCCGGCAGCCACGGACCCACACCAGGACCCTCTGGGGTCTCACAGGTCCAGCTCCATCCCAACGGGGACACCCCTCTGCAGGGCACCAGGCTGGGAGGTTCTGCAGTGGGTGAAGCTCCCCTGCATCTCCCAGTCCCCCCGAGGGAGCCCCCGCAGAGGGAATGAAATCAACTGCCAGATACTCTGTTTGTCCACTTCGAGGGATTTCCCATCTTTGCTTTGCTGAGGAAAAGGTGATTTACCTAAAAATGAGACACCTGCTGCTATGATGGATTACATGTCAATACTTCTTTAATGCAACTTTACAAGAGACCCATAAATGCCCACAGAGAAACCAGTCACTGACACAAGCTCAACTGGTGGAATTTTCCCAAGGTAAGGAAAGACTCTCCCGGCTCTCTCCTCAGTATCTAGTATATACATGTGCAGCAATACATGTATTTTCTGTCAGTGAGAAAATACCTGCAATGTTTTACTTTTAGGAAGCATTATCTGCTCCAGCATGATGCTTTTGAAAACCACCACAAAACTGGAAAGGTGGCAGTGAAGAAACAACAAAACTCAACACAAATTGAAGGTAAGTTAAACACAAAAAGTTGAGTGAAGCAAAGGCAGTGCTGGCCAAGAGCATATACAATTAAAAAAACAACAAACCATACCTCTGAACAGTACTGCATAAGTGAAACAAATGAAACAAACAAACAAAACAAGACCTGTTAAGGTAACTTTAAGCAAATTTAAGCAGCCATAGGAAGGGATGAACCCTCTGTACCAGGGAACAGGCAGTGGCTGCGACGTGGCACTGAGAGCCCCAGCAGCACATTCAGAGCTGCTCTGCTCAGGAAGACTCAAAGGTCTTGAGGTTTAATGCATGTGAATTAAGAGTATTTAAGCAAGCAGAAACCTTCGATATTTAAAGCAGACATTAAGGAGTACAAAAATAATGTACTGCCTCCTTTCACCCAGGGCCAGGCAGCCAGAGCTGTGTTCCAGCTGTGCCTTCTCTGTGCAGCTGAGCTGCTGCTCAACTACCCTGACCACGAATCCTGCACGTTCTCCCAGGTGGGTGCCCTCCCCAGCCCACCTCAGCTCCACCTGCTCCTGCAGCCACAGGTGGGCAAGATGCTTCACGCTGTAAGCAGGAAAGGAAATGGGCAGTGAGCAGAGCAAAAGGCAAGGCAGGTCTGTAAATCGTATTGTTGAGGAATATCTGCACTCCCACGCTGCTGAAATGCACAGACCTGGTAAAACACAAATGCATAGTGGGCCTTTTCCACTGTGTAAGTACAGACAACTGTTTTCTGTCCCATGCTGCAAACACTGCTCCTTTAGTCCCGACCACTGCTAGTAATGTTAATTCACAAATCTCGGCGGCTCATGATTTTCAAAGCTTAGCACAACATTTGCAGAACAAAGTAGGTTTTTCTCTCTTTTTGGTGGGTACAAGTATGGGGACCACAGGAACAGTTAAATTCATGGCATGGTTGGTCTACCACACAGTCGGGGGAATTCTTTAAATAGAGCCTGTCACTCTCTTTGCCCATCAATGGGATTTCCTTCTCAAACTGCTGATTCGTTCAGGTACACAACAGAGGAAATTTCAGTTAACCTTTGTTTCACCCCGGGGAAAAATCTGTCTGAAAAGTATAAAATGAATAGATTAAAAAAAAAGAAAGAAAAAAAGAAAGAAAAGCTGCAGGGTTATTCTTCCTAGTGTTCACAGCAGTCAAAGTTAAACAGAGAAAAGGAGGCAAACATGAACATTTTATTCCCACCGAAGAATAAGGTATAATATATGATTTAGAAATTCCATTGTCTATACTGTGATTTCTAATTTAGAGAAGGAAAGACTGAACACAAATCTATTGTTCTCACCGGGTGCATCAAGAATTCACTTTTTGACTATTTTGTATATGACTGAAAAAGGAATAATAGGCTACTCTGGAGAGAAAGCCTTTTTAGATATTTGATTAAGTTGTCTTAAATACCTTTTAGATTCAGTGATCCTTGGTGAAGAGAAAAATAATAAACGCTAACTCAGAATTACATGTGAAAATAGGCATACAGAGATAAAATCAAAAGTAATGAAATAAAAGGAAGTTTCAGGATAGATTACTGCAAAAAATGGCTTTAGACTGGTCTAAATTATTAATTAAAAAAACCCTGTTTAGAGATGGAATTATAATTTCAAAATAGGAATAATAATTTTCATTTTCTGGTGTCATTTGTCTGACAACACATCCATAGTGTTCACTCCAGTACCAAACTGAATGTTGCTGCAAACCTTCCCCAAACTCACCCTGGTGGGACTGGCTGTGGCAGAGCTTGGGCAGTGCAGACATGGACAACTGGAGGGTTTAGAGCCAGTGGAACCCTGAAATCCTGAGGGATCCTAGGATGCCAAGAATGGGTTCAGTAGCACTGCCTTCAGCACCAGCAGGACTCTTTCTGTGCTTCAGTGATGGTTACTGTGCAGCTGGTCTTCTCAGGGGCCACACAGACCTTCCTCGAAGGTCAAAAAGGGAAGTTGGAGGCTGTACAACCACCTTCATCTCTTCAGCAGCCCCTGAAGACCAGGATGAAACTTAGGTTCGACTTTCTTTTATGTTGATAACCTGGCCCATTGGGCACAGGCAAGTTAAAACATCCCAGTTCTGATGATTCCTTCCCACCTTCAAGGTCAGAACAGTGATGCAGAAGAGGAACAATTCTTGGAACACAGTGGGAGCCACCATGAGGTGTCCAGGACCAGCAGACCCAGGGTGGCCACACTGCAGCAGTTCAGAAGGCACCAGTTCTCACTGCTCTCACCTTCTCCTGATGGCACTCAAGTGGACTCTGCAGTGACTCACCCATCACACAAAACAGAGAAGAAAATAGAACAACTGGACATCATGGCTTGATTCTGATTTGGCACTTCTGCTGATCTAAAGAGAAGCACAACCAGACCCATACCATGGCTATAGCTCCTCCAGTTTTTGAACTATTACAATCACATGGTAGCTTCACAGGTATGAAAGAGAAAAACCCTCAACACTTCTATAGATCCAGTTGGAAAGGTGGTTGCCTTTGTACTAAGTTCAACTCTACCAACAAGGTTCACAGGTTTCAAAGTTAGTACAGAGCTCCAGTGTGATCAAGAGGAGTCTGACATGGCATCAGAACAAAATGCAAGAGAGAGTTTACACTGTTATTGCCTCCAGATGGAAGATGTCCCAAAAAGCCTGATCAAAACCAGGATGCAGGAGACTGCATTACTCTGAGAGCAGAAATGAATCTTGAGCTAAAGCTGTCTGGCAGACCTGGAAGAGGTGAAATCCTGTTGGATATATGACTAGCTCCTCTTTCCATAGTATCATAGAATAATTTTGGCTGGAAAAGCCCCTTAAGATCACCCAGCCCAACCATCCTCCCAGCCCTGCCAAGGCCACCCCTGCCCCATGTCCCTCAGCACCATCTCCAGGGCTTGGAAACCCCTCCAGGGATGGGGACTCCCCCCCTGCCCTGGGCAGCCTGGGCCAGGCCCTGACAACCCTTGCCAGGCAGGAATTGTTCCCCAGATCCAACCTCAACCTCCCCTGGCACAACTTGAGGCCGTTCCCTCCTGTCCCATCCCTTGTTCCCGGGGAGCAGAGCCCGACCCCCCTGGCTCCAACCCCCTCTCAGCAGCTGCAGAGCCAGCAGGTCTCCCCTCAGCCTCCTTTGCTCCAGGATCAGCACCCCCAGCTCCCTCAGCTGCTCCTCACAAGTTCTCCAGCCCCTTCTCCTTCTGCTCCAGCCCCTTCCCCAGCTCTGTGTCCCTTCTCTGGACACACTCCAGCCCCTTAATGTCCTTGTCCTCAGGAGCTCAGAACTCACCCCAGGATTCCACGTGCCCTCTCACTAGTGCCCATCACAGGAGAAAAATCTTCCTAAGGATTATAGCAAAGATGGAATAGGAAAGACATGCAGGAGGCTCCTGAAAAACATTATTACTGAAAGGAATACTTCTGCAATACAGGAAAATTAATTAATTTCACTAAATTAATGTCACTCCATGGTTATACAATAGATCTAAAGGTCTATCCAAGGAAACCTAGCCATTTGCCAGGTGTGAGGAATACAAACAGCCCCCTGAGCACTACAAAGCCCTCCACTTTAAGTCTTCTTCAAACTTGCAATTGCTGGAAAAACAGACACGAGAAGTGCTCCAGCAGCGTGGGCACCTTACAGCCTGTGGTGACAAAGCACTAATGGAGCTGAGGATGTGACAGCATCAAGTTGTTTTATGAGAAGAAAACTCAAATGTTACAACTCTGTTCTAATTTTGGTCTTCCTGGGCTTTTATGACCTTATTACTACACAGGCAGATTTTTTAGTCCATCCCAGAAGGCAGCATCACTAAGGAAGAGGCTGAAGGATCTGGAACATGGGCTCAGGTTGCCCAGGGAAGCTGTGGCTGCCCCATTCCTGGAAGTGTCCAAGGGCAGGTTGGATGGGGCTTGGAGCAAACTGGTCTGGTGGGAGGTGTTCCTGCCCATGCAGGGGTGGGACTGGATGGTCTTTGAGGTCCCCTCCCACCCATAGAATCATTCCATGATTTTATGACTCTATGAACTCAGCACCTTCTTCATGGTTTGTGAACCTGCAACAAGACAGTGAGGTGGCTCTTCTGAGAGACACTGTCACAAGAGATCAGAGGTTGTCCTGGCAAAGACAATCTGCTTTCCACCTGCCATGAAGCTCTGTGGGCACTTCAAACATAAAAGCACCAGACAGCACTAACAAGCTGTGCAGGCCTTTGAGATTCTTACTTCTTGAGAATGATCTTACATCGGGCTCTGAGGGGCAGAGATCAAAATGCAGCAAAGATCTCAAAAGAACACACTACCCTTCTGTTTCAGCCCTCATCTTCTGGCATACTTTGTTCCACACAACAAAGACATCCTTTTATTTGGAACAGAAACAACCAGGATGGACGACTTCTCAACATCATTCTTCTGCTCCTAACAGAAAACACAGCGTTTTCCAGCAACAAGTAATTTCCATACTAAGAGGCATGATTGTAATTGTGACTGGCTGAGGGAGTTTTGTCCTTGCAACCAGGACCACAGCAGGAAAGATGTCCCTGTCTTTCCTCTTTTTTCCAAAGAAAAGACAAAATGGTGGAAAGGAAATGTAGCCTCTATTTAAAACCAGGAAAAAAAAAATATTCTAAAGGAAAGATTCCCATTTTTGCCTATTTAAAAATTAATCAGTGGTGCAAGGAAACACAAAGCAGCCTTGATTCCATCTCTGCTCCTGCACATCCCTGCAGGTGCCCAGGGTGTGGAAGGCATTCCCCTGCAGTGCCAGAAGATAAGAGGTATTTTTTTCTACCGTCAATCAAGAAGATTGAAAATATTTTAAAATAGTGTTTACTTAGCATTTTTCTCATCCTTTTTTACATTTTATTTTGTGTGTGGTTTATAATGCACATAATGTATCAGCATGGTATTAAGTGCATATAATTTGTAAATAAATAAATGTCACAGTTTGACAATAAAGAAACAAAAATACATTAGGGGGGAATGTGCTCAAACATTTTTTACTGATAGGGGTGTGACCAAACACCAAGTTTGGAGACCACTGTGCTGCAGCTTCCACCCATGGCAAAGACTTGCCAATGAAAGCCAGTGGAGTCAATTTTCTCTACAAAAGCCTGTGATGGATCAAAAAATTCTAAGTCTCTCACACGGCGTTTTTCCCAGATCCTCAGACCCCGTGTTTAAAAGATCATGTATATTTAGTGCACACACTATCTTTCATTCTTTCAGAAGAAAAGCTGGAGTCCTTTGACTCTGGAGGAGGTTGCAGTGTAACCACAATTGACACTTGAACGGCTGGGTCAAAGTGCCTTACACAATACTGAAGAGGTATTTGTTTACACTTTGAGTATTTGTCCCAAAAGCAACACATCTCTTAATTATGCAACTGCAAATAAATAACAACTTTCTTCCAGATCTCGTAAATTTAAGCTCTCTAACAAGATAAGTTATGCAAACCATTGAGGTCCTTGATAACTGCACCCTTAAAATCACATCATCATGGAATGGTTTGGGTTGGAAGAGACCTTAAAATCGTCAGGTTCCAACCCCCCTGCATGGGCAGGGACACCTCTCACTACCAGGTTCCTTCAAGCCCCATCCAACCTGCTCTTGCACACTGCCAGGGATGGGGCAACCACAGCTTCCCTGGGCAGCTTCCCAAAGAAAGGGAAGTGTGTCAGGAATGACGTGGTGGCAGAAGGGGCTGTTCCCCCGGCCCCTGTGGAGGGTCTGGGGGTGCTGGGCTGTCTGGCCATGCACGGCGCTCGCACCCACAGCCCCAGGAGGGTCAAACATGGAGTCTGAGACAAGCCCAGGGTGACAGGGGCTGGAAGGCAGATGGCAAGGGTGCTCAAGAGCCCATGGGCTGACTAAGAATTTTACTGGGATTTCCCCTGAAACACTGACACCAAAAAGGAAGGACACCTGATTTTGAACTCCTGCCCCACCAGTGACAGGGTGTGTGTGTGAAAGAAGCCAGAGTAAGAGTCAGCCCTGCTCCCCTGACCTGTAATTACACAGCTGCAATTCCTGGGCTCTAAAGGCACTGCTAACCAAGGCTGGATAACCAACGACCATTAAACTAGACCCAGAGCTGCTGCTCGGGGTGGGTGGTTCATATATCTTGTGCTTGACTTCCAGCGCAGAGAGACTGAGCATAAACAGTTTGTGCTGGATGTGGTGAGTGCCCTGGTAACTGCACTGCAACCACTCTGAACTCAGGCTCAAAAGTGCTGCTTTATAATGTCCATGGGTTTTGTGGAAAAAAAAATGCAAGTTGTCCATTCAGATAAATATCCAAAGGTGAAGATGAACAGGAGCTCAAGGAAGCACTCGAATGGTTAAGCAGGACACCAACTCTGCTGGATGCTGTTCCCACAGCTGAGCTGCTGTGCTCAGGGCAGCTGGGACACCCAGAGCTCTCAAGTCTGTATTTGATTCTAAGCACTTAAATTCTGAGAGTTTAACAAGTTGCTGAAAGGGAACTGGACAACAGAAGTACTGAATAGTTCAGGTGCATGTAATTATTTTTTAAATAGCACTTTAAGACATTTAATAGCTCCTTTTCCTGACATTAACAAAACTGGAAGGTATAGTCTACCCCAACTCTTCCTACCAGAATTTAAGTACTGCAACTCTCAACTTTTTGCCATTCTTGTAGGAAACTGTTATGCACCTCATAATTTATTTATTTTTAGATTTAATTTATAATGTTATGTTTGATCAAAGCATTTTTTGTTTCAATGTTGATTTCAAACACTAACGTTCTTTAAAATATGCAGTTATTTAATTCAGCACAATAACTTCATGTGTGGGACAGAAACATTTGTATTAATCTGAGAAAGCTGAAACATATTTCAAGTTGTGATTTAAGTAATTCTTTTCTGAGTAATTTAACCAGTTTAGCTAACAAACCTCAAGTGAAAGTCCCTAGCACTGCTGTGGTGCAGTTATGATTCTACTGTGCAAACTTACTGGATATACTTCCCATGTTGCAAGTCAGGGCAATAATTTCAGTAATCCTTGGCTCAGGTTTTCCCCCTTCATCTAGAGAAGAGCAAGGGATGTCTGAGCTGGTGACTAAAGGGCCAGTTGCAAAGTGGAATGAGCTTCTACCTTGCAACACCCAGAAGCAACAGCTAGTTCCTATTGCTTAAAAAAATTATCAATGCCTCATTTAAAATGTGCAACCAACCAGATTTCCTGAGCAGTGTGGTAGCTCATTGCTCCTTTAAAAACAAATAATACAGACACCCTCTCCAACTCCCACCTCCTTTCACTGGGCTGCAAGCACAGAGGAAGGAGACAAGAAAGGCAACAAAAGTCACGTCAGATGCTCCCAACCCTTCCCAGGGATGGAGTGTGGGGTGGGAAGTGGAGCCACCTCGTGAGGATCCATCCCATCCCTGAGTCCTGAGGAGAGGGGAAGTGGAAACACCAGGGAAACAAGACAGGAGAAACTGTTGAACAGGGATGATGGCGTTAAGAGAGAACTTTGGAGAAGATCAACTAGACCCTGGAGGACAAGACAGGACTCACGCCCAGCCTGTGTCTGCAGAGGCCTCCAAGGATACAGCCCATCCCCTCTGACCCATCCAACAATGTCCACCCCCAGCAGGTCACATTTGGGGTGAGTTTGTCAGACGTTGCACCACCAAAAGCCCTGGCACACAAGGGGTCCACAGGCACCACTGTTGGCTTTGGTCCTGGATCAAGCCCCAGATGTCTTCACCCAAGCCCAGCAAGAACTGCAGGAGGTGTTTATGCTGGCAGAAGTGCTCAGAGCAGGGCCAGCACTGACCCTGCCAGTGAGGAACAGCCTTTCTCCGTGTCACTAGCAGAGCGGTACGGGCAGAAGTGGGAACGGCCCAAGACACACGGGCAAGGCCCGGGCACTGGAGCTGCTTAAACAGCCTGGTTCTGATGTGTGAGTTGTCACTGGGTTTGGCTTTGATGCCCAGTGCATGTGGCTTAGAAAAAAAACAATTCTAGCCAACACCATCATTATCAACCAAATAATATTCTTCCCATGGGCTCAGCTCCTAAAATGAAGACAAGAGCATGGGTAGGAAACTGCTGAGAGTTGCCACTGCTGTGTGGCAGGCAGGGCTGATCTAAGAACAACCCCAGATGATTTTATTTCCAGTCCTTGACACACCAGTGATAAAAGAATCCTGGGATGCTGGAGGCTGCCCCTCCTTTTACTGTGAGTCAGTGATTCAGGGGATCCAGCACGACTGAATTCAGACTCACATTTTGCATCTACTGCAAAAGTTTGAAAATCGTATACTAATTTTCAAGAAAATGTGAAGACAGTGTATTTGAAATGCATTATTTGTAGATTTGCTTTTGTCCATTCACATTCACATGAACACAATAGCTTGATGCTGCAGTAGGAAAAATGTGATCACATTGTTACTTAACAGCAGTGCAAAGGGAAGTGCAAGGGAAAGATAATGTGCAATTTGTTACCCAGTTAGACTCTTCAAATGATTTTATAAAATGAAAGTACAGTATGAAAGTAGAAAGCCACCTACTCAACGTTAATGTACCCAAGTAAACAAACTGTTCAAACAAAACATTACATCACTCACCAGCAGCACTCAACACCAAAGGAAATGTGTGACCAGCCACTGACCATCAGTCCAAGAGGGGAATGCACAACTAGCTTTCCTCTCCTGGAGATATGAAGAATAACGAATTATCTGGTTGCTTGGAAAGAACACATCCAAGGAGTTTTGCAGCACTCATCTCCTTTTTTGCCGTTGTCTCTGATGACATGGTCGTTGGATTACAAATCAGCCTCCAGCCTTCATTATTTCCATGTTTCATTAGAATGAAGTTTATACTTTGACTCCAAGCCTGCTTGCCTTGTTTAAAGTCCTGCAAAACCTTCCTTCCCGTCACAATCTCACAGGGCCTTAATGAGAACAACACACAAGCCTTCCACATACATTTTTACCCATAACACCACTCCCTGCCACACAAGAGCCCAAATAGCCCAGAGAAATGAGGGTGCGAGGAGCCCCGAACTGGGGTCACCCCTGCCACCCATCTCCATGGCACAGCTGGACCAGAGTGACCCTAGGGCAGCACAGCTGGATCTGTGTGACCCCAGGGCAGCACATCTCTCCCCAGGAGTGGCAGGGCCAGCAGCACAGCTGGGCTGGGCACGGGGGACATTGCAGGGTCTCAGCTCCAGGCAGCTGCTCCATCACCAGCTGATTTTCTCTGCTGCCCTCCTCTCTCTTTTGCTCAAGGCTTGCACTCATATTTTCACTTTCAAGCCTCATTTCACCTGAGACTGAAGGCATCGTTATCATCCTGAGCATCTACGGCTTAAGCAAAAACATCAGTGGGGTTCCCAGTTAAAAAAACCCCACCATTTTGTGAGGAACCCATTTTACCTATTTGTTCAGGGCAGAGAAGGTGCTGTAGCCATCCCCCTGGGTTACTTTGGACACAGTTTCCAAAGCTTTTGAACATCCCTGAAGGCTTTATTCATATTATTAATATAACCTCTTTTTTTTTTTTTTTTTTTCCTTTTTAATTAATTCAGCTATTTTTGCACTCACAGAAATTTTTAAAAATTAAGTTTCTGTAAACACAGTGTTATCTTAATAAGTTCAAATATTATTAGACTATTCCCCAGGGGAAGAAAAGCAATATGTTCTAAAGCAAGTGGCTGTATGTTTTGCAGAAGGTGGCTATTCTGAAATTAAGAAATGCAAATGATTCTACAGTTTATGTGCCTCAAAGTAAAAATAATGATATTAAATTTTGAAAAGGTAGCATAAGATATTGCTGCCTACGCAGGAGCAGGAGGATGCCAGGGGACCCGGAGCCCTCCTGGCTGGAAGGGTTTCCGTGGCACAGACTAGTGATCACAGGATGCTGGTGATACTCTGCAGTTACCCCTGGCAACCCTCCTCAACTGTAACGATGCTGCCCCACAATAGCTTTCTCTGGGCAGCTTTCTCTTCACTTAGCTGAATGCTTTGGGACCATCTGCGTCGGAAAGCATAAAAGGCCAGCCTGCCTGTGGGCCCGTCACTCTGAACACCACCTCTCTGACCCCGATTAAATACAACTTTCAATCCCTTTTGTCCTCCCTGTTGACTTCTCCTATTAAGGGAGCCCTTTGACAAAGAAAGCGGAAGAGTGGACTAAGTGCCCCCAAGAAAGGTGATGTCTGATACTGCTCAACACAAGGATTAGCAAGCCAATACATAACAAAAGCAAGCTTGGGGGAGGGGTAAAGAGGAAAAGAAAAAAACGGTTTTAGCCAGGTCTTTGACTAATTCAGTAGGTACACAGTTCAACAAATAGCTATACAAGAGGCCTGCTCCGAAAGAAACAACTAGTGGGGAACAATAATTTGAGGAGATACCTTTCAGCATCATGACACAAGGCCGTGACATTGACAAGAATGGTGGATATAATTTGCTACCTATGGTTTTTTTTAAACTGAATTGGGTGGAGAGGAAAGCCACCAAGAACACTCGAGAAGCTACTTAAAGACAGACTGCTTTCTACAGTAGGGTCTTGAAAAACATCTTAACCTCAGTCACCCAAGCTAACTTTAAAGGCAGTGGGGTAAAAAATCATGAATGACAAGAGCAACATGGGCTGGAAAAAACCTCAATTATTTGCCATGCAAGAGGTGATTACTTCCAAAGACGTGCACTACGAAGCTGTCTGCTTTTCGGAGGAATGTGCAGAGCATCTTTGCCAAAATATGCTCTAATTTCTCAACATTAGACATCAAAACAGTTCTAATTTCCTAATTTTTCTGCTCAACGAGAGTTGCAGGAGCAATGGGGTATCCTGGTCTAACAGTGGCTCCAGGAGCGCGGAAGCACCGGGAGCAGGAGGAGACCCAAGAGCCAACTGCTCCCACCATCCCTGCCCACCCTGAGAAGAAGGGTCCTGGCCAGCTGGGAGAGCAGGAACCTGGTGATGCCCCCTCAGGAGACAGAAAACATCATCAGCCCAGATGTGTTTCACAGGGCATGGAGCTGCAATTGTGAGGTGATCACCAGGAACAGCCCAGAAGTGCAGTGCAGGAGGTGCCTCCTCTGAAGAAGCTGAAGCCAAAGAGAAGGGGAATGGATGATCAGGAATTTTATTTCCAGAAAAAAGAGATCCTGAAACAGCACAAGTGACCAGAAAAGTGAAACAGCCAGAAATGAGCACACAAAATAAATCCTAAGAGAACTCCAGGGAGTTCTGGGAACAGACTTTATTTCTAACCCCCAGACTGGCAGTAGTTAGGCTGGGGAAGCACACAGTTCAGACTGACCCCTTTGAAAACGTCAAAATATGGCAAATCTACCCGGTAACATATTATGGAGGATTAAAGCACAACTGCTTGCCAGCACAGGTTTTTTACACTACAGCTTAACAACATCCTTCCTTTCTTTACATCAGCTCTGCCTCCCAAAGGTCTGAAGCTACATCCATGGCCCTTCCAGATGAGGACCGGAAGAGGCTTCCTCCAGAGCACGTCAGGAGCCCTTAATCTAGTGGTGTTTGTATAAAGCATCATGCTGTAAATCCTCTTCCTCTCAGTCCTCTTGGTGGGGCAAATCACTGCAAGGAGAAAATCTCTTCAGGGATTAAATAAAATTGGGCACATCATCCCAGCTGTGTTCCCTTCTCAGCCATCAGAAAAGTCTGATTTTGCTGTTTAGAACAACATCAACTATTGGCAGAGTTGTTCTCTATGTAAGTGTTCTAAATGTCCTCACTGAAGCTTGATCTCCAGAGGCATCAGCACTGCTGCCCCACCTGACCACTTCACCTAGCCTGCTCCTACCAATTCCAGTCAGGTTGTTGTATCTTATCTTGTTAAATAAGCAGCCAATCTTCAGGCTTCACTATGTGACCAAAACGTTCTTATCCTGCCTTTAACAGTCTCTCTGTATGGCATTTTAATGCAAAACTGCTGCTATAAACACAAGGCAGTGGGTTCTAACCCTGAACACTGGTTCTGCATTGAGAGGCAGAAATGGGATGAAAGCTTGTGGAATCAGCAAAAGCCTCTGTCTGCCACAGAGCAGCAACAACAGAAGATACAAAATCAGCAGTTTTTATGATGAAATTATGAGAGGTGACATGCCACTGGGATGGCTGAGGCTCTGGGATGGCTGTGGCACTGGGAAGGCTGTGGAACTGGGATGGCTGAGGTGAGCTGCAGGGTGCTGGTGGGACCTCAGAGGGCAGTGAGTAGCAGGAGGGGGCACAGCACAGTAGTTGTGGGTGGAAAAGCAGAAACATTTGTTCAGAATGTGCCAACTGACCCAGACAGGCCAGCAACCCTGCCTTTAAATAAAAGGGTTGAATTCCATTACAAGCCTCCTGGAGCAGCAGGGCCAGAGCTGCTCCAGCTGCCCTCTCCAGCTCCAGGACACAGGACACCATCCCACCACCTGCCCGGCCATACCACTCCCTGCAGCACCTGGTGTGCCTGCCAGGATGCCCAGCAGAGCATGGGGTGATGGGCAGCGGGGACAGAATCACAGATCACAGAGTCACCAGAGCTGGAAAAGACCTCTGAGACCATCAGGTCCAGCCTATGACCAACACCCCCACATCTCCAGACCAGGGCACCAAGTGCCAGCTCCAGCCTGTCCTTGGACACCTCCAGGGATGGTGCCTCCACCACTTCCCTGGGCAGTCCATCCCAGTGTCTGATCACCCTTTCCATGGGGAAGTGCTTCCTGATATCCCACCTAAACCTCCCTGGAGCAGCTTCAGGCCAGGCCCTCTCATCCTGTCACTGGTTGCCTGGGAGAAAAGCCCAGACCCCCTTGACCACAACCTCCCTTCAGGTGGTTGTAGAGAGTGAGAAGGTCCCCCCTGAGCCTCCTCTACTCCAGGCTAAACAAGCCCAGCTCCCTCAGCCTCTCCCTGTAAGACTTTCCCTCCGGGCACTTCACCAGCCTCGTTGTCTCCCCAGGACCTGTCCCAGCACCTCAAGATCCTTCTTGCAGTGAGGGGCCCAGAACTGCACCAGTGAGGCCTCCCCAGTGCTGAGCATGGGGAGAATCACATCCCTGCTCCTGCTGGCTATTCCTGACACAAGCCAGGATGCCATGGGTCTCCTGGGCCACCTGGCCACCCTGTTGGCCATCACATCCAGCTGAGACGCAGCAGAGCCAGGACCCACCGGCAGGAAAAGCTTCCTGACACAAGCCAGGATGCCATGGGTCTCCTGGGCCACCTGGCCACCCTGTTGGCCATCACATCCAGCTGAGACGCAGCAGAGCCAGGACCCACCGGCAGGAAAAGCTTGTGACACCCTTCCTCTGCAGGGCTCACAGCCACTGCTCGGGCCACTGGGGTCTTACTGACAGCTTTATCAACATTAACTGCACACCTTTTGTATTTCCCATTGAAATTTAACATTTTATTTGGCACAGTCAATTTGGTCTAGAGATGTACTTCCTTCTTCCTCTCTTTGTCTGTTTTGAAAGGGGGGCAAAAAACATCACTGAAGTCCCCAGATGGGAACCACTGAAAATTAGTATTTCTCTATGCACTCAAGAAAGTAATAGATGGGAACCTATTTCTAATAGTTTTACTTTCTGTGTTATCTGGAGAAAAACAGATTCATACATACAAAGTGGACTGTTTCAGAAGATAGTGCTAAGAAAAATGAAAGACTGTTCCAAAGTAAAAAGTGATTATTTCAGATGAAATTAGAAGCTCCAATGTCAACCCTACTGCCTGAATCAGCAAAAAATCAAAGCTTTGCACAGAATAGGAAATTGGAGATTTTCCTTAAATTTACATTTCTTTTTGCTGAGCACATTTTTGCTTGAACGTGAAAGAACTTCTTAGAGACACTCCTAGTTTCAGGCACTGCTTTTTGCTGCGGTGCTGTAAAATGCTGCTGCCTGGGCCTGGAATTCCTTTAGTACAATTGGAAGAATTTATTTATTAATGTCACAGAGGAGCCACAACAGCCCGCTTGGAAGCCAGTTATTTTAAAGACCTTATGTCTACAGATAATATAATCTACATGATTTTTAAAAAATTATTATTATTTTTTTAAATCAGAGCCCTTCATCTGTGTTGACACTGTCCAGCAGAAAACCCAAGGCCATTTAACCTGAAAATACAAATTGTAGTATATGC
>NW_009954615.1:291306-293769 GCF_000747805.2 Chaetura pelagica
GGAAAATACCAACACATACATCTCTGATATTCTGTGTGTTACTACAATAAAATAATGAAAAACTAACTCTAGGAATTTCATTAAAAAGCACTGCAGTATTTATTAAAACCTACTTATTAAAACCTCCCTTTGTGCTCCACGTATGTAATATCGTAACTACATCACTAAAAAACATTCAGTTTTGATCCTACAATTCACCTATAAAAGGCTCCTCCTCAAGACTGGACCCATGATTCTAAGCCTCAAAAGACTTAAACTCAAAAAAAGTGAAAAGAATTATCCTGATCTATCAGAAAATGGCTTTGCTTGATCCCTTTAGTGCTGTTTCTTCCCCCGCACCCTTGCAGTCCTACTGTCTCTCCCCTAGGAACATGCAGACTTACCAATAAAGGAACAGGCTTCCAGAGAACAGGAAACCAAGAGCAACTTAAGAAGCAGGAATATAATTATTCTCTGCAGGGCAACAAAATAAAATGATGTGCATCTACAACAGGAACACTGACAATTCCCCAAGACAGACCAGACTCTGCAAGCTGTCGGGTTTTCAAAAAAAAACCACAAAATGAGGCATCATCAGCCAGCACTACCACCCCAGCCTTTTGAGAACAAAGGCTTTTCTTACAGCAGTTTTTGTTTGTTTGTTTGTTTTCAGTTAGTTAGTTTTGGTTTTGTTTGTTTGTTTGTCTGTTTTTTGGTGTGTTTTTTTGTTCTGTTTTGTTTTGATTTGATTTGGTTTGGTTTTTCCGGTGGCCATTCCTGAAGTCTGTACTGAACTTCCAGAAGAAATGCAGAAGTATGAGTGAAGCCACCACTTGAGCTACACCTAAAAGTACTGGGGTTATACAGAGAAGCAAGATCTCCTCTTGGAAAGAAACCCCAGAATTCACAGTGTGAGTCCAGCCTGCACTGCCTGTCCCTGCTCCTGCCTCCTGCCACCCAGACACCCCAGGAGCTGCAGCAGGAGAGGGCGGGCTGGGCTCTGCAAGCTCACAGAGACCTTCTCTCCTGCCAAGGTCCTGCAGAAGACACAGCCAGGCAGAAGCTGAGACCAGACTCTTCCAGGGCTGAACACACCAGGAGCTGGATCATTTCCACACCATTTGAAATTGCTTTGGCATGTGAGCCACTGCTCCCTTGAACAAGCAAACTCCAGTGATGCTTCAGGACAGAGAACACGCTCACATTACGCTTTCTTGAACAGTTTAATAATTTACAGAAAATACTGTTGTATGAACTGCTGATTCATCTGCAGCAATAAATATCCAAAGTGGAATCTTAAACTACAGGCATGAAACCTGGCTTACTCAAGAGCTCTTAAAAACTCAATGAATAATTGTTTTAGAATTCAACCAAAACAAAACTGCTCTGCATTAGTGTTTTTACACTGGCACTATGAGTTAATTGTGTATGATGACCTCTCCTTGTGCTGTTGTGTCTCTCGGTGGTAATCACGTGTAATAGAAACACAGAAGACTGGAGATTGTCCAGACCAACTTCTGAAAATTAGATGGACAAACCAAAAAAAAAGGGAAGTCACAGGCAAAGAGCAAAGATGTCACTGTAAAGATGAGCAAAAAAACCCATGTGCAAACCAGTCAGAACTATGAAAAATAGAGTAAAAACACCAGAGGTGCTAAAAATGGTGGGGTTTTTTAGACGTTTTGTGATGTCACCATCACAAGTACTGCTCTCTGCTAGTAAAGGACCTACCTGGGACTTGAACTCTAATTATTCTGTGCTTTACTCTATACACAAACCAATTTGTTCCATCATGACTAATATTAAAACAACTAATGTTAAGCAAAAAGAACATCTAAGTTGCGATCAAGGCATTTTTTCTTAAGTCTGTATACCCATCTTCTTTTCAGAATTCACGTACAGACTCTTCTGACAATAATCTGTGCCTAAAGCCAAACAATAATAAAAAGGCCCTTCAGATCACTGTTTTTAAAGTGTTTCACGAAACAGACTGGTGAGATGGCATTGCTATGCTGGGAGAGGTCATTTAAGCACAGACTTTAAGTGACAATGAACCAGAAGAGCTGAAAAAGCCAGCAACCAGCCTGCCCTGGTGTTCCTGGTATCCTCCTCCTGCCTGTGGCTGCTGCTGGGGCTCTTGGAGAGGCAGCACCGACCAGTGGTGGAGAGGGCTGGGGCTGCAGGGGATGGTGGGGAGTAAGGGGACAGCCCCAGGACAGGAGAGGGACAGGTGAAGGACAGCCCAAGAACAGCCAAGGAACAGCTGAGGGAGAGCTGAGGGACAGCCAGGCTGTGGGCCAAGACAGAGCCCAGCGAGCCAGCCCTGGCCACGGGATGGGCCATAGGAAGGGCCATGGGAAGGGCACAGTGACCCAGGCCCAGGTCCATGGGGCCCAAGCTGTGGGATGGGGAATGCCAGCAGCAGGCGGGCTGGCAGCCACAGCCTGCAGGGATTGGGCTGGGCAGGGAGCCCCCAAGCTCTCA
>NW_009954615.1:293912-300109 GCF_000747805.2 Chaetura pelagica
CCAGGTGCCGCGTGAGGTGCAGCCAGGACGTGGGGCTGGGGTGGGGGTAGAGTTAGGGGTACGTTAGGGTTACGGCTCTGGCCTGAGAGATGCAGAGGCACAGCAGCATCTGTCTGAGCTGTGGCAGGGCCAGGTCAGGGAAACAAGTAGTGGGAGCAGAGACCCTATCCATGCAGTAAGCCAGGAGGTAACTGGGACTGCACAGGAGTGCTCAGGGGCACATGGGAGCTCATGGGAGGTCACTGGAGCACATGTGAGCTCAGAGAAGGAGCCACACACACACGGCTGCTGTGAAGATGGTTTTATGTCTGCTGATCCCTAAGCTGGGCCATTGGGACTGGAGTGCCTGGCCATGCCCTGGGAGGATGGACACAGTTGGAGGTCCACGTGCTGCAGTGCTAGAGGGTTGGGAAGCCCTCCAGGCCTTTGTCTGGCAGGTCAATAAAGTTTTCCTCCTCTCACGTTACCTCAGGCTTTGTGGCATGGGACAGAGTCTGGTTGAGAAGCACTGCCTCTGGAAGCACCTGCCAAGCTGCTGCTGCCTGAGAGCAGCCCTGGCTGAGGGGAACACTGAGAGGAAAGTTCAAGGTGGGAGAGTTCAAGGTGCTCGTCCTGCAGCCTCTTGCACCCTGAACTGGAAGTCTGACAAGCAGGACTGAGCAGGGACCATAGCGAGTTGCTTGGAGGGACAGAAAGCATTAACTACTGCAAACGCATGGAGCCCTCTGAAGTCCAGGCTATATTTAAACACCGCACTGTTTTTCCTAACCAAAGCAGAGGAGGAGGAGTAGCAGCTGTGGGGAGAGAGGACAGGACCTGCACCTTACATCACTTCGAGCTTCAGAGGGGAAGGTTCACCCCTGTGACTTCCACAGCACAGGCAGCAGGAGCAGATGCGGCACCACCAGCACTGCAGCCAAGGGGAAACACCCTCCCCCATGAACAGAAATGGAAAATAACCCAGAAAACTAACTCAAAACCCAGTTTCAACTTCAGCCCTCAGTATCGGAACCTAGTGAACAGGATCTGCTTCTACCTTTTTCCCTCCTGGCCAGAGAAGGGGTACGATGCGAGGACGCCCTCCCACACATTGTCCTCCCGCTGCGTGGCTGGGGCCCAGCTCCTCAGGGCTGCGTGACAGCTCCACGGGGAAGATACGTTCATGGTTACATTTTCACAGGACAAAAATACAGTTTTCTGCAGGAGAATGGTGTCTGACAGGAATTTGCTTCCATGACACACGTGTAACTCCAGAGTGGAGCGGGACTGAAGCGCTGCCAGGGATCTAGCTGGGAACAGCGACGCACGGAGCCAGGCAGCCCAAACTGTGCAAAAGTGTCTCTGGGAAGGAAATGTTGTCCTGCCCATGCTTTTTAAAGGTGAATTAAGACTGTTAAATTCCTCCCAGCAAGGACTAGCAGCTTGTAATCTGTGCAATCAGTTACAACATCTCCCAATTCCAGCACTTTGGAGCCAACACTGTTTACATCCCCACAGCAAAGCCACCTTTGTGCTCTTTACTCCTGTTTACTCTTCTAATGACACACGCTGAAAAGACACCACTGTAACATAATTCTGACATTTTAAACTTTTCTCTCGACTGTTTCTGAAACAACTCCATGCCATTCAAGCTTAAAAAAAGGAAATACAGAATGGGGTTAAGTGCATCTTTTGTCAGTAACCTATCTTCTCCCTGTGGTCTCGTAAACAAGCTGCTTTCTTTAGAAATACAGCAGACCTTCAATTTAAATTTATGGAAAAGCTGAACCAGAGGAGCCCGCACTCAAATAATTTTAATAACCTATTAAGTTGCGACTTCAGATTCATTTTATAACCATGTTCCTTGGGGAACAGCACTATCAGGATAGAGATAGAATTTTTTTTCTTTTAAAGATAAATAGCATCATTAATCTGCAACATTTCTTTTCTATTATCTTTCAAAATGAGGAGTTATTTTGTTCTGATCTTGAGGTAATTAGCCTTCATTCACTAGCCAGAAAATGTCTGTGTTCTGAAAATTAAAAATGTGTCATTAAGTGGAATTTACCATAATGTCATTTATCTTTATATAGTTCATCAGTGACAGCAATGGGCCTGGGAATCCATCAGCTTTTACCAAGGAAGCATTAAAACAAATTGAAAAACAGAATAATCCCAGGCACTCTTTAACACAGTCAAAGCCATTTGGGTAATTAAATAGTGGTATTTAAAGTTTTAATTTAGATTTTCCCCTCTGTTCATCAGCAGTCAAATGAGATGTTCATATTCATAACTGTTTGTAATAAAGGGTTTCATAAAGCAAACGGAATATCAATGCCTTTAAAATTAAAGAGAAAAAAAACACCCTATTTTCTAAGATTACATCGGGAATAAACCTCGCTGTACCTGGCTTGCTCTCCATACTAATAATGTACAAATTCTATGATGTTTGTGCTCCCAGTAGTTACTGCTAACTTCATTTACATTCCCCGCCTCTCAGTGTTCTGTTAGACAGAAAAGCCAACTTCGAGAAGTGCTACAGTTTGCCTTCTGTTCCCATTGTTTTTCAATTGTTTGCATATTAATCTCAAACATCTTTTATCTTGTATGTTCAGCTCTTGAGAGGTTATCGTGCTGTTGTGCTCCTGCAGCTATTGCAATGCAACAACGTGCACCCAGGAAACTAGTATGGAGTATAAATAACGCCAACAATAATTATTTAGCTATGCGAGTGGAATCGCTAATGAGCAAACCCTACAACTGTAATCAACTTCTGGGAATTTTTTAAAAGCATACAGGCAAAATATTCAGAAACTGTTTACAAAAGCCTCGGAGCACCCCAGTTAAACCCAGAATAGCACATGTGAACAAGCTGGCGGGACGTCCCACAGCTCCCCAGGGTTGGTGGGCGCAGACGCGCTCCTGCCGACCCACTGGTTTGGCAACAGAGGGGTCAGCAGCTCTCCCAAGAAAGCCACTAGCACTGCTGCATTGTGAGATGAAATGCTAGGAAGTCTTAACTTCAAGACACAGCTCTGAATTTGCTCATTATGGTTCATTTATGTTTAATTACAACTTCCATGGCAGGGAAGCCAACGTATGAAAGCTTGCTAGCACCGCTTTTCCGAGATACTGCTAAAGCCTACTCTCGGTTTTTTTGCCAAAATTAAACTAGAGAGATAAAATTAAGTAGTTCCTCATGAAACAGTTTCAACCAAAGTAAATCTGACTAGTGAAACTCCCAACACGTGTACATTCTTGCCTACGTGCTATAGGCTGGGACAAAGTTATTTAAAATATGGGGGGGAAGCATATATGCTCTCTTCTGAGTGCAGGTGGACCTAAAATAGACCAAAACTGTCAATGGTTTAGTGCGTGATTTTTGTTGTCTTCTTTCACATGGTAAGAAATGCTAGAAGATTTTTACTACTTTTTGAATGAAAAGTCTAATAACTTCTGTTCAATCTCTTTTTAAATACAGCAGCAAAGCCCCAAATCATGACTCCATCCGCAGCGTTACGGACAGCCAGATACGTGTTTTTTGCAGAACCACCTGCAATGTTCTGTTTTTCAGTTGCAGAGAAGCAGGCAACACAACAGGCAAGAAAAGGTGCTCTTAAACAGCACTGGAAAGAAACATTAGGAACCAAAGAGCCTCTGGAATTTTTCATGTATGAGGTGGAACAATATAGCACAGCGGAAATCAGATACAATGTGAAATCAGCATAAGCTTAACTGGATAAATTCTAAGACACCAATGATAAATCAGGCTGTAATATTTTCTGCTTTATTCCTCCTATTCCTCCTTTGCTGAAAAATGCTGTAATTTTTATCACACAGTACAGAAAACTCAGCCAATACAGATCTTTCAAGAAACACTGGCCTCTAAAGGAGTAACCAGGCTAGGTTTTCAGCAGTTTAAATTTTCTCTTCCAAGCATAATGAAGTATTCCTTCCAGCTATCCTTCTAAAATACCTTCCCAAACTTACTTACCTCTGTTAAACTCTTTCCATGAATAACTGTTCCAGCAACTTTCATTTTTCTTCTTCGTCCTTTTATATTTTAATTTAACTAGATGTTTCACAGTCAGCACTGTGCCTTAGCTACCTCTGAGACAGTCACACTGGGATACTTGGACTTTAAGCTCTACAGCTCTGCCAGATTTCACTCCTTTTAGCAGCTCCTTTTGTTCACAAGCACACATTGTCATTGCAGGAGATGGGGAGCAACTTCCCACTTGTGAAACAAGCAGGTCTTGTGAAATTATTCCATTTCCAGTCCCTCCTATCCCTGCATCGAATAAATACACCAGTACAACTGCTGTGGAGACCAGAATGGATCCTAGAGTTGGCAAGGTCAGGTCAAGTCAGAGGTGAACACGACAGAAATACCTGCAGCACCTGCCATAATTTACTGATTAATGACGCTTTTTAAAAATAAACTTGTGTCACCTAAAGCCTAACACAGTATATTTTTATAGGCATACAGGGAAGGAAATGGATGAGGGAGGTGCAAAATCATCCCTGCTACACAGCAGCAAAGTAATGCAGTGAAGAAGTGGCAGGAGCTCCTTCAGGTCAGTGGGCAGAATGCCCCCTGCCTGCTGGTAGAGCCCTGGGATCCCCCTGCCCTTGGGGTGAGCTCTGGGATGGAGTAGAGCCTGTCCATCCTACCCTGCTGGTGCATGGGCACAGGAGAGTACAGAGCAAGGAGAAAAACAGGACACTTCCACTGGGAAAACTGAAACACTGGAACATTTCCACCACCTCCTCTGCAGCCGCAACAGGAGGAAAGTAGCATCTTCACAGTCACCCAGATGAGCTAATGGTAAGCAGCAGCAAAGACAAAATGAATGCAAACCTGTTCTTTAAAACTATCTCTATATCACAGCTCTGTGGGGCAAAATACAATCCCAACAATGTCTGGAGTTTGCACCTTGTTCCCCAACCACCAGCTACCTACGGGGAACAAAAATAGCCAGACTTTCGGTAATGCAAACTCTATTCTTGTAACATTTAACTTCCTGTGTCTTTGTGTTATTCAAGGAAGTGAAACTCATGCATAGCATGTTTATATTATTCCCCCTTAGAGTAGACTTGCAGACAATGTCAGGTCTGGAGAGATAAGAGCTGCCTTTAGGACATGAATTCTCATGAGGATTAGACAGCCACCATCTGGGGCCTCGCGTTTATCTGCAGCAGCTGCAGCCTAAATATCAGCCCTGGATAAAAACGGGTGCTGGTCCTGAAGTGTTTAACAAGTTGCTGCAACTTGGTTTCAATTACACTTTCCTGCCTTTTGAAAAAATGGAAGAATTAGTAACAGAACGGGCTCCCTTCTCTGCAGAAAAGCTCACTGTGAGCTCTGCCACCTTTGTGCTGCTCTCTGCCCACAGGAAAACCCCCAACCACAACAGATGAGGGGAACCATTTATAAAGGTGCAAGAAACACAACATGGCAAGACGAATCCGTCTTCTCAGGACACTCTCCTTTTGGCATTTGCTGAAAAGTAAAACTTCCAAATGTCTAAATCAGGTGAAAAAAAAACCACAGGTATGAGGGGCCGTGAGCTTAGGTATCCTCAGTGTTTGGAGTAAGGAATTGAAGGTGACTGTCAGAGGCATCTGACTTTCATCAAGCACATCACAATCCTGCCTGGCCTGTTCTTCTAGGCACCAAGGAGAAACGGGAGAACTGGCCAACCACCTGCACTTGTTCCAAGTCCTATCCCACAGTCAAGTAAATTGAGCACAGAGATTGCTGGGCAGCAGGTAGAGCCATTGCCTGGAGATTTTTGGAACTTTCTTCCCTAGCCACTCTTTTCTTCCTTACTTCACTTATTTTCTGCTGCACCTGAAGCTTGCTTTGCAATTCTGTTAAGCAAATCATGGGGCACGATCTAAAAACAATTTATTAACCTCATTAAAAAAAACCCCAACAAACAAGGAAATACTGTTGATGAAAAAAAAACTATTAAAAAGGCACAGAACACAACAACTACCAGGAGGAAGGAAAAATTTTTGTGTGATCTCTGGCCATGTTTTTTTAAGTTGATGCTTCAAAAATACAGAATTCTCACTGGCTTCTTGGACTAAAAAAAATTGGTTTTGTGACCAGGCCTGCCTCATTGTATTGCCGCAGTGCTACAAAGTGCCACTTCACTTGGTTCCCTTGTCTTGGGTTGGACAGGACCTCTAAAGCTCATCTAGTCCAACCC
>NW_009954615.1:300332-302658 GCF_000747805.2 Chaetura pelagica
CCTTCTTATGGGCCCCTCTCAGGCACTGGAAGGCTGCTAGAAGGTCCCCCTGGAGTCTTCTCTTCTCCGGGCTGAGCAACCCTAGCTCCCTCAGCCTGTCTTCATAGGAGAGGTGCTCCAGCTCTCTGATCATTTTCATTGCCCTCCTCTGGACACACTCCAACAGGTCCTTAATTCCTCATGTTGGGGGCTGCAGAGCTGGATGCAGCATTCCAGGGGAGGTCTCACCAGGACAGAGTAGGGGGGCAGAATCATCTCTCTCCATCTGCTGGCCACATTCCTTGTGATGCAGCCCAGGGAGTGGTTTGCTTTCTGCCTTGCCACAGCCTGTGCCTCAGTGTCCCTATCCAAACCCACCCGTGGTGCTGGGTGCTGCTCTGGGCAGCTGGAGGGGGCCGAAGCTGCCCAGCCCCACCCAAGGTGGGCAGCACTGGGGCTGGACCCGTGAGCAGCCCCCGAGCTAAAAACCAACCCTGGTGGAGAAAGACTCCAGCTGCTCTCGGTGGTTCAGAGACAGCTTTGAGTTTGGGTGAGAAGTTCCTGCTACTGAACTGCTGCCATCTCCTGTGGATGCCTGGGAACATCCACCTCATCCTGCACTGGGTACTGGCAAATGGGAGGATGAAGCCACCAAGGTTATGTGGCCACAGCAAGGACGTGCCAGAGCAGCAGAATGGAATTAAACACCCAGTCTGACACCTGGACAAAGCCTGCAAGCACCCCTGGCACTTGAGGCAGAAGGCAGACACTTGCTGTGCAGGTGGCACTGAGTGACCCACCATGACAGAAGTGGTGCTGCCTCAGTGCTGGGCACTCAGCACCATCCAGCCAGATGTGATGGTCACCAGCTTCCAAAGCAGGTGCTGGGAACTACATTTCTGAATCCATATTAAACCTAGAGACCAGTTTGAAACTTTTTTTAAATTAAAATTTTGGACTGGGGTACAGAATTTTTCATTATAGCTGCACATCCAAGCACCCTGTCAACCCTTCTGCTACCCAAAGCACAGGTACCAGGGGTTTTCCAGGCAACATCACCAAAGTATGTGTGAGCAAACATGGTCACTCTGGTGGACCACAGCCCCCTGGCCACTGAGGCCAAGACTGGTCAGGTCACGGCCCGACAGCTCACGAGGGGCACGGAAACACAACATAAACTGACGCCTGAGAATGAACACTTGCTGCAGCCAGCAGGGTGAGGGAACCCACCCTGGCCACTGGCAGCTCACCTGTGGGCATCTCTTCATGGCCACTGGGATATGCCTTCACTTGCAGCATCAGGACCAGCCAACCAGTGTAAGCCACCTGCTCCATCTGCTCCAAGGTAAGTGTCAACACCAGTCTTGGATGGGGAAGAAGTAACCAACCACCTCTTGCCTCCTGGACTTAGAAGCAGAGGGCTCTTTTAAGAAGAACTGCCAATGTTATGCATCAACACAGCCATCAAGCATGGGAAACCTCCCAGGAGTGAGAGGTGTCGGCTGTGGTGATGAAGTTCACAGGAAAAATTGGTTTGGGAAGAGCTCAACCTCTTCAGCAGAACAGAGGAGAGAGGAATCCAAGGTCCACTGAAGGAAAGACCAACTTCTGCATCTTCCAAGTGGGCTCCATGTGGCTGTGATCAGCCTTAGGACACACAGGTGTGGGTGCAAGAATGGGACCCTCCATCTGGGATGGGGCAGCCCCTGGATGCAGCCACATGGGCAGTGCCTCTGAGCTGCCTCACAGCCCTCTTCTCACCCATCTTCTGAAGATGATCCCCCCTGACTCCACGACACTTTCCAGTGGCACCAGCTCCTACCATCCAGTTCATCATGGTAGCCCTGGACCAGGGCCAGGGCAGCCACCATGGCTCGGGGGAAGGACTTGTGGACCACCTGCAAAGCTGTGTGGAGCTCAGGTGCCCACAGCAGCACAGATGGTGGCCCAGAAATGCCTCTTTCCAAACAGGTGCCTCAAGCTCCACAGTGAAAAGGAGCCAGAGCAAAGAACATCAAAAAACAGCAAATTGTGGGGGTTGTGTATCTTTACAGTTAACTTCAGTGCCTTTTGGACACCTTGCATGCCACCTGGACACAAAGAGCTGTAGGAGCTCAGACCCAGTATTTGTGGCCAACTCTTTCCTCCAGCTGTGGCCAAGACCTGGCCCCCAGGAGGAGCAGAGGGTAGGTCAGGCACTGAAACCTCTCCTGGCTACCCCACCACCACCAGCTTCTCATGGAGAGCACCCAAGGGCATGAAGCCACACAGCTGAAGGACACGGAGCCCAAAGAAGGACTTTGTTTCAAACACCAGTTTTGCTGGATGCTGCCAAGGTTCTTGCACT
>NW_009954615.1:302726-310572 GCF_000747805.2 Chaetura pelagica
GGCCACAGTCCTTCCATCACCCTGGCCTGGCCCTAACAGACTGATTTAAAAAGGATTTTAGCTTTCTTACTCTGAGGGACTGGGACTTTGCAGACAAACTGCAAAGCAGCTGGATAGTTGCACTCAAAGGGTTCTGACCAACAGCTTAATGTCCAGGTGAAGACCACTGATGAGTGGCAGTCCTCAGGGGTCAGTACTGGGACCAGTGCTGTTTAACATCTTTGTCAGCAACATGGACAGGGGCACTGAGTGCACCCTCAGCAGGTTTGCTGATGACACCAAGGTGTGCAGTGAGGTGACACGCTGGAAGGAAGGGATCCATCCAGAGGGACCTTGACAGGCCGGAGAGGTGGGCTTGTGCAAACAGCATGTAGTCCAGCAAGGCCAAGTGCAAGGTCCTGCATGTGGGCCAGGGCAATCCCAAGAGCTAATCCAGGCTGGAGGGAGAATGGACAGAGAGCAGTCTGGAGAAGGAGCTGGGGTTGTTGGTGATGAGCAGCTCCCCATGGCCCGGCCCTGTGCTCAGAGCCCAGAGCCCACCCGTGTCCTGGGCTGCATCCCCAGCAGCGTGACCAGCAGGGCCAGGGAGGGGATTGTCCTCTCTGCTCTGCTCTGCTGAGACCCCCTGCAGGGCTGGGGCCAGGCTGGGGTCCCCAGCACAGGAGGGACATGGAGCTGTTGGAGAGAGTCCAGAGGAGGCCCCGGAGATGCTGGGAGGGCTGGAGCAGCTCTGCTCTGGAGCCAGGCTGGGAGAGTTGGGGTGTTGAGCCTGGAGAAGAGAAGGCTCCAGGGAGACCTGAGAGCAGCTTCCAGTGCCTGAAGGGGCTCCAGGAAAGCTGGGGAGGGGCTTGGGACAAGGGCAGGGAGGGATGGGAGCAGGGGGAAGGGTTTCCAGCTGGCAGAGGGAGCTGGAGCTGAGATGGGAGGGAGAAATTCTGGGCTGTGAGGGTGGGGAGAGCCTGGCCCAGGTTGCCCAGGGAAGCTGTGGCTGCCCCATCCCTGGGGGTGTTGAAGGGCAGGTTGGATGGGGCTTGGAGCAGCCTGGGCTGCTGGGAGGGTGTCCCTGCCATGCAGGGGTGGGACTGGATGGTTTTTAAGGTTCCTTCCCACCCAAACCCACCCGTGATTCTATGAAACTGCTGACTCCATCATATTTATCCTTGCTGATTAACACATCCATTGGTACATTTTCAACAATTTCCTTCCACTTGTGTATAATTTTAGGTGAGCAAAAGGACAACAGGGAGAACTGAATGGCTGGCTATTGGTTTTCAGCACCAAACACTTCAGTGTTCAAAATCTAGTGCAACTTGATAACCTCTAAGCACTTCAGATGCTACAATTTCTAATCCATTTTCCTAAAAGCATGAAATACAAAGGTGTAAGTGAATGGCCAAGAGGACAAAAGGTAGATACTGCTGTGTATCAGATGCAAATGAAGCAAATATGGTTGATTACAACCTCCCCTGTCATTTCACAACCCGCACTCAATAATGCCATTAAAAGCCCTTCCAGTCATCAAGAATGAAGAGATGCTTGGAAGAAGTGACCAAAATGTGTATGTTTTGCTGGTGGGTATTTCAGGGAGAGCACACCCTGCCCAGAGGCCCAGCACGGCCCCGCTGCCAGGGGGGACTGGCAGGATGGGCAGTGTGTCTTGGGGGAAGGGCAGGAGAAGTTGTGCTCTCAGGCCCCCCTTGACACCCTGAGCTCCATCAGTGCCTTTGCAGGTGTAGGAAGTTCTCCACTGACCAAGAACCAGGAGAACCTCAGAACCTCAGGTCTATTCTCCCATGGATAGATGGTGGACACATAATGACCGAGAGTCTCTGGGGAAAGCCACAACGAACACCCCCCTCAGGAGACCTGTGGTGCTCAGGGACACCTCCTGCCTCGTGCCCCCGGTCCACGCTGGGACCGGCGGTTTTGCTGTTCTCGGAGGATGGTGTCCCTGAGGCCCGGGAGCCTCAGCTGGTGCCCTCCTGCTCCGGGTATCGCTGGTCCCCTCCTGTCCCTGCTGTTGGTGGGAAGATACACACTCAGGGACACACTTTGGCCAGACAGACCCCCCACCCTCCACAGCCACGTGCGCTCTTGGATGCTCCCCAGGCCAATGGACGACACGCTGGAATTCCACTGGAAGTGGTTTTACCAGCCCGTAAACAAACGGTTCCCTGCTGCGTTCCTAACAGAGACAGCAGCTCCGTACAGTCAGACCCAGAACGTGTTCAGGGAGGTTAAAAAAAACAACAAAAAGCCCCAAGCATGACTGCCTTAATGCCAGTGAAAGGCAACGTACAATGGGTACAGCAGGCTATAGGCGTTGTTTTACCCGTCGAGGGCTCTAAGCAAAGAATTAAATGCTTTTATGTTAAGGTTCCCTAAGCTGGCTTAGCAGCCTGCATCAAATAGTTTGGAGCATCTGTTCTACAGGAAGATTGTTTAAAAGTTGGAGAATAAAAGGAGCAGAAGCAGAAAAATATGGTTTTACAGAAAGAAGTGTTTCTTCTGGAATTAAGAAAATAGTAGTATAGAAGGGGAATGCCTTTTTCCCCCAAATTAAAGCAAGTTTTTTAATAGAATTATGGAAATAAAATTTCTAAATTTAAGTTGCCTTAAAATTGCCTGTTACACTGAAAAAAGAAAAAAAGGAAAAAGGCTAAGTAGGGGTTCCCATGACTAAATGGATTAATTCTTTAGTACAGCACAATTACTGTTCTCCACACAGTTCCAGTGAACATCTAAATAAACATCCAAAGCTTATTCTACGCAAAGAAAAGATCCATTCTTAGGAATAACCAAGATGCCAAAAAGTTGCTGTTTTATGTAAAAACTAAAGAAAAGGTATATGGGGAAACAGGAGAAAGAAAAGGACATTTTAGGCAGGTTTATGTGGCAACACCACTGACAAACAGACATCTCTGTTCACTGTTCACATGCCTGTTTTATTTCAGGATGTCTTTCTCCAGGCAATTTCTTCCTGATGTAGGGAGC
This sequence comes from Chaetura pelagica, assembly GCF_000747805.2. Lineage (NCBI taxonomy): Eukaryota > Metazoa > Chordata > Aves > Apodiformes > Apodidae > Chaetura > Chaetura pelagica. The sequence continues at coordinate 305,721 of NW_009954615.1, forward strand.
TTAGCCTCAGTCTCTGAGCAGCAGAGGGACTGGCTGGGACACGCCGGGCTTGGAGCAGGAGGAGGATGAGGAGGATGAGAAGGAGAAGAAAAAGGAGGAGGAGGAGAAGAAGAAGAAGGAGAAGGAGAAGGGGAAGGAGAAGGAAAAGGAAAATGAGAAGGAGAAGGAGAAGGAGAAAGAGAAGGGGAAGGGGAAGGGGAAGGAGAAGGAGAAGGAGAAGGAGAAGGAGAAGGAGAAGGAGAAGGAGAAGGAGAAGGAGAAGGAGAAGGAGAAGGAGGAGAAGGGGAAGGTGTCACTGGGCAAGCAGCTGCAGGGCCGGCGATGCAGAAGCTGCCCTGCACCAAGAATCCCGGGCACAGAAAATAGCTGGGATGGACGTGGCTCTTCCTCCAGGGATGCAAGAGCCAGTGGTGGGACAGGGGCAGTGCCGGCGCCCCCTCCCATGGCAGTGGACACTGACACTGTGCTCTGCACCTGTTAGTGTGGAAACGGCTTTGACTCCCTCCTGGGCAAGGTGGGTCTCCACATTTCTGGACTGTCATGTCGTGCTTGGGATAGACACATTGCACAGTGCTTCTTTTTTACACAGCAAAAGCTCATGAGCTGTAAACCATTCTGGGTGGAATAATGGGAGACGTTATCCCTAATCTCCCTAATTCTTGACAGAAAGGCCTGAACAGATCAGGCTGGTTCTGCTTCTCTGCTGTTTGTGCAGCGCAGCAACCTGCCCTCGGTGGGCTAAGCTCTGCAAGTCCCTACTGCCTGCCTCATGGTAGTTAGCTGCAATGGATCAGTGTTGAAACTTGTGCTTTAGATTTACAAGTCACACCTTGTCATCTACACAGAAATTCTTATATCTCATCCCTCTCTCAAAACTACCTGCATTTCAGCAGAATAGCAGCACTTCTGTGACTGCTCAGTGTAGACTTGAAAGGGGAAAAACCCAGCACTGCCTCTCAAATCAGCGTAAAATTACAGCCTCTCAGGATGTGGTGCCTGATTAATTGTTGTGAAAATACAACGACAGAATCATATTTCTAAATTACCACTGTGTGTCTCACAGCTGAATGGCTGGCTGGCACACAGGTGAGCCTTGCCCAGCACAGCTGTTTCCAGCCAAAGGCTGTCACTGAGAGCCTGCGCATCACCCTGAACTCAGCACATCTCAAACTCCTCCTCTCTATCCTATTTATCAGAAGTTCTAACAACAAAACAACCACTGGAAGATTTTAGAAGTTTCCTTTTTCCAAAAGAAGATGGTTCATACTAGACATGACAACCCCATAGGAAGTATCACCACGTCTCTTTTAATTACTGAGACTGCAACTCATCACAAAGTAAACACAATCAGCATTTTATTAAGGACAAGGAATACCAGGCAAGAGTATCTGGCTGGACACCATTCTCTGCAGCCAGCCAAGAGCAAAGGAGACCGGATACCCCATAATTAGGTATATGGGTAAGGGCCATTTTTTCTCTCTCCCACAGGGCAGATGAAGTGCAGAATCCTAGATAGTACCACACCCTGCAGAGGCTTGTATTTGTGTGACATTTTAAGGGATAAAAAGCAAACTAAAGGATATATTTTAGCAAGCAGAAAATCATAAAGGAATGCCTAGAACTATTTGTGCTGAGGAAGGATGGCCTGCCCTGCACCAGCAGCTCAATACTGAAGTGTGCACTGCAGCCCCTGCCAGAGCACCCTCTGGCCTTGCTCAGATTTCTGTTCCTTCACTTGCTTATACCTCTAAACTGTAACTGAGACATCAGCTATTCCCAAACCACTTAGTTTAGAGCTTCATATACTGCAGGATGGTGAAGAACTTTTCTTCCTCTGGCTCAACAGAAATACTGTCTCCTTGTGAGGTCATGGGCTACTTTCTAAGTCGCTGTTTAGAACAAACCCTCAAGCACAGCAGCTTGCTGACCTAAAGGTACAAATGCCCTATCTTATACAAATTTCTCTCAAACTAGGACCACCTTATCCTTGAAAGGAAGATGCTGAATTCACCAAGTTTATATTCTGCACTGCTTACAGAGATTTATTTAATTCCACTAATGCAAATAAATGCCAGAAAAGTTCAGTAGATAAGCACGTGTGGCTTGTTTTCTGATGCTAGGGCACCCTTACACGGAAGGTTCTGCCAACTGTACTTAACGTGTCTGTAAAACCACAAAGATTAAACAGCATAATGTTATAAATCCTATTACAGTATATAATCTCTAAATTACATTCAAGTGGATAAAAAAATATACACAGCGCCTTGATGAACTACACACGTTCGTGACACCTTCACCCCGCAGAGGATCCCTGATCCTCTCTCTGTGCCCTGGGGGCTGCTCCCCTGCACCCCTTGTTCCTGCACCTCCTGTTCCTGCACCTCCTGTTCCTGCACCCCCTATTCCTGCGCCCCCTGTTCCCGCACCCCGTTCCCGCACCTCCTGTTCCCACACGCCCTCCTGGGCTTCCCCCCAGCACCGTGTGCAGGGAACGGGCGGGGGCTGCTCTGAGGGTCCCCGTGGAGCCCCTGCAGGGCCCGGGTCCTGCCACAGCCTCCCAGGAAAACATGGGGAGCCCTGCGAGGCACCATTGTGTGAGGGAAAGGAGCTTTGTCTGTTCCAGTGGCTCCGCACGCAGGGACCTGTGGGTGCAGAAAATGCCTTTTTTGCCTTTTCTTTTTTTTTTCAACGGATGAACGAGTCTTCCCGACCCTGTATAAATAACATGGAAACTAATGTAAATCTGTGAAGCCACAAAGCCCCGCCAGTGCCTCCCTGAGCAGGTTTTTAAGGCATCAAGTTGTAAAGCGGCAACTTTCTGACCAACAGAACAAGTAGCATGATTTCATCTGAAGAACCAAATTTACCAAAACCTGTGAAGTTTCAGAACACACCAACTGAGAAAACAAACCTTAAGCAGTAAAACACAGCAATTCTGCATGTAGTGTGCTGCTTTCTGAGCAAAGGGTTGTAAAACCCTAGTAAGGTTCCTTTTACTAGTTCAATTTTTAGAAAAAATAAGTAAAATCACTTTCAAACAAATGCTAAGGTTGCAATCACTGCCATCATCAAACTGTGCTAGTATCAGTAAAAATAGGAGTGTCTGAGAAAACTGCAGAAGGAAAACATCCCATTGTCAGAGTCAAACTGTCAAACAAGGAAAGGGTACAAGCAACAACCCTCAGCTCCCTGGCGTTGCAGAACATCCCTTCTCATCTTGGATGCTCAGGTAAGTTTGTTCAAGCAAAGACAATGAAACTGCACAAACATTCCCTGTAATACTACCCATGTAGACTAAGGAAAAATGGAACCGTGAAACCAAATCAATGGAAAAGCACTTCACCAAGGCCCAGCAGAACTGAGTAATGAGCTGTGCACTTTGTTACAGCGCTCACCTCGCCCTCCCTACTGTGACTTACAAAATGAGGCACATCTGTTGACCCAGCTTTGAGGAGAGGATCTGAAGGGCCTAGCACCCCTGAGTCTGCAACAAAACAACCAGATGTGGGACCTAACAAATTAATCTCAAATTCCTTAATTCCACTGGCTTGAAGCTTTTTGATTTTCCCGGACAGAATCTCAGCATTTCTCCACAGAAGGTGCACGTGTGCTGCAGCTAGACGTGTGTCCTGCCCTGTCCCCAGGCAGCTGCCCCTTGCTCTCCACCCTCCCGGGTGGCAGAGGTGACAGGCAGCAGGTGCCCCTTGCAGGGACACACAGAGCCTGGCGTGGGCTGCAGGGGCTGAAGCTGCCAGCCTCGTGTCCAGCGAGCAGAAGGAGCGTTCCCAGATGGGAGCTGGGTGCTTGTGCTCAGGGAAGGGATGCAAACCCCATCCCGGGTGGCAGGAGCAGAGAGGGCAGTGCCAGGCTGAGCTGCCAGCTCCTGCTTGGCTGGCATCAGCTCTCCCAGCATCTCCATGGAGGAACATGGGAGTATGGGAGAGTTACAGCCCTGGTGGTCTCTGAGCCACCAGAGCTTCTCGGGCATCATTTCCACCTGCCTGTGGATGGGCTCCTAACCCTGCAAAACCATCCTTCTGGCAGGCTCCATCTGATCCTCTGGCTGAAACCAGGGATATGAAGAGGATGAAGAAGGCTGGGGAAGGAAAGGGAGGTTAGGGAACGAGGAGTCAGCAGGAGCAGACATCTGGGCACGGGACTTGGGACGAGGTTCAGGATGGAGCCAAACCAGGTACAAACTGGCCTCCCTTACCTCACTCTGGGTACCCATCAGAATGAAAATACCAATATTCTGTGTTACACCTGCCAATCCAATGGTTGCAGAAGTTGGTGGACTGAATGACAGATAAGGGGATCAATGTTTTACTCTAATTCTTTATTTATTGCCACTTACTTCAGCCTTTTAACCTTCAAGCCCTATTTTATGGCTCTGTGACTGGTCAAATAACTGCTCATCCCAAATACCTCTTGCTTATCAGCTAACCTAATAATATTCTGGGGTAGGGCCATAAAAATATTTTTTCTGGTCTGATTTGCCCTTTATCTCTTTTATAATTATCTCTCACAGGCAGGTTTATGCAGCATGTAACTAGATTCCAGTTCCTTGAAAAAATTAAAAGCAAGGACCTCTACAGAACATTATCTCTTCTTTGTGCCATGAACAGGTTGAAGCTTTCAATTAAAATGGGTGTCAAAATGATGCTCTTCCAGTTAGAGGGCTGGCATGTCTTAGTACCTACAGACAACTCCAGCTGATGGTGCAGAAAGTAACTGTCCTTCCCACCATCAGCATGTGGTTCCATGTGCTGGGTGAGACAGAGACTCAGGTAAACCTGTCTTCATCTGCTAGAATAGAAAAAAACCTGCCCAGTAAATCCAGAGTGAACTCCCT
>NW_009954615.1:310921-313245 GCF_000747805.2 Chaetura pelagica
GAACAGGCTTGTCAACCTGCTTTTTACCCCTCTTGCTAAAAGAGGACCAGCAGACAGACCTGATGGAATCCAGGACAGCTACCATTTCTGCCCCCTCTGCAGCTGGTTTCTGCATGCTTCCCAAAAACTTAAATTCTCATGGAAGCATGACAAGCACACAGGGGAAAAGATACCCCCAAAAGACACTTTCACTGGGGTATTTTTTCTAGCATTGATTGAAAAAGGAAGTAAACACATTAAAAAAAAAAAAAGATAATTGAACCAGAAACACTAAATTGAAGTACTAGTTCTGGATTACATGAGGGTGCTTTAAGTTTTAGCATCCCTGCATAATATTAAACATTATTATAAAAAATTATTCAAACAGCAAATTTTGTCCTTTTTTTCCCTCAGTGTTAAGTATACAAAGTGCAACATAGATGTACTTGTTTAACTTTGACTTTATGACTTATGCAAAGCGTCACCTATTATTCCAGTGCAAGTCTCCTTAAATAAACTTTTCTAAGACATTGTGGAATGGAGGTTGTGGATTAGGGAGCAGCGAACGATGAGGTCATCTAGGCCCATTGAAGGCGTTTTGAGACCTCAGGGACAACAATAGCAGAACTTCAGCAAATCCTCTGAAGTACACCCCCTTGTTTTCCACGCAGCCTGGATTAGTCTTGAGCTTCTAGATCTAAAAATACAATAACCCTTTCACTCATATATAATCAAGAGAAATAGACTATAATGAAAAAAAACCAACCTAATAGGTTTATTTACATGCCCAGCACATAGAACTCTTCTGTATTTGCAATACCAAGAGTAAAACAATACAAAACAAATGGCAATTCAAAAAAAGAAAGGTTTTTTTCCCCGAGCTATTTGGATGTAGTTTTTCATTTTCACAGTGGTGTGAGATAAGAGGCATTCGTATCTTGAACTGACAAATGCACAGGCCTCTGATGGCATCAAGGATGGATTTTAACTCACCTAATTTTTAAGATAACGTAATATTATAAGAACAAACAAATTCATGTGTGCAGTTAGGTCATGTGAATGTCTTCCACCAAAAATTTCTGAAAATATGCAGAAGGTTGCACACTAAGGGCTGCTCTCCTAATTTACAGTGACTTTTGTCAGCAAGTCAAGGTGTGTCTGGGGCAGATCACGCAGTTGGGAGGGAATAATTTGCTACTGATCTCAATGACAGGAACGTCCAGCTTGAAGCAGACTGTGATTTTTATATAAATGCACACCTGACATTTCAAAGCCACTGGAAAAGAATCAAACTCATGACTCAACTTTAATTTTCCAAGGTGTTCCGGCAACAGGAGAAAAGGAGAATAACTGCACAGGTCAACTATAAATTACTCCTGGTTGCTGCTGTTGCAGAGGAAGGACAAGGGGCCCTGCTCAGCACAAAAAACCTGAGGTCAGGGCATTTCCACCCCACACACAGACTGTTGCACTGGAATTTTAGCACTTCGCAGAGCTGTCATCACTTAGTGCTGTGGGAACAGTATAATGAGGTCTTGAAAGGCTGGAAATGCCCAGGCTTGCTAAGAGTAAGTGGGGAAAAAACAGCATCACGGTTTTCTGTGCCAGCTGCCCTTAGCCTTGAACAAAAAAGAGCCGGGAACACGGAGAAAAGAGTAGACCACAACTGGGTGTCTTTCCTCCAGTACTAAACAGTCCACTGCAGGCTTTAGGGAATAATCACCAGAGTTTTAAATGCCACCAGGGAAAAGTGGCTGAAAATCAAAGGCTGCAGGAACCACCCTGTGGAACAGCAGACAGGCTCCCGGTGTGCGTAGCAATTGCTTTTAAGGACAAGAAAATCACTTTACAGCCTTTTCCTCAGCTGCCTTAATATGATATGAATGTAAATATGTCTTGATCTCTCATAGAAATAGTGATTTTTTTCATAGTTTTAGGTCAGGAGCAAGATGAAATAATTGTAGATCTTTGCATACTACCGTCTTTCTCCATTAAAAACAACAAACCTGCAGAAAAGGTGTTTTTACTGGTACCAACAAAAGGAGGCAACGCTCGTGCAGCACACCTGCTTTGCAAAGTGGGGCAGCTGCTTTCCAAGCCCTGTTACAGACTGGGAAACAGGGAGATAAACGGAGCCATTTCCTCACAGAGAAGTCGGCCTCACCAGGCAGCGCAAACTCAGCTCTCGTGATTCTCACACTCTGCCCCGGGAGCCTCCATGGGGTGTGTGTGCAGAACAGGGGCACCTGTGGAGCAGCCACCCCAGTCCCAGGTGGCTGCAGGAGTGGGACAGCCCCAGCCGCTGCTCCTGGTCCTGCTGGTCTGGCTCATTTATAGGCAGGCAC
>NW_009954615.1:313540-317042 GCF_000747805.2 Chaetura pelagica
GCCGCCCATCCGTTGAAGCTGCAATCTCCAAGCTGCAGCAGGGCCCTGCCAGGAGCAGCCCCCAGGCAGCACCCCCAGGACAGAGCCATGAGTTAGGCAGCCGTGGGGCTGGCAGAGCCAACTGCTAGGGATGGACACCCTTCTGGCTTGTGGAGCTTCTCTGGATTTGCTCTGCGGCTTGAACAAGGTGCTCCTTCAGGAAAAGCAGCCACAGGGCTGCTCTGCTACCTGCTGGACACCAACCTCCCGCCACGTCCCACCTCTAGCCTCCCTGCAGCACCACTACCAGAAATGCTGGGGGTGAAAAATCTCAGAAATCTCTTTTCTTCAGCAAGGCCCATATCACTTAGAAGGAAATTTCTCTTCCCTGTGCCAAGAAGGAAAACCTTTTTCTATGTTGCCGGCAAAACTGTCAATCATCTTGATGAGCAGCAAATAAATGAATGCCCAATGATGGGATTCTATATTATCCTTAAAAAAAGAAATCCATCAAATAAACATCAACAGGTAAGTGTTTATACCCGACAGCCATCAATTTCAGCTATCCATGCAAAGAGACAGGTGAGCTGGACTGGTAAACCTCGAAATTAGAGAGGTATTAATCATCTGCTCCCAGCCAATATAAACAGATGTTATTTTTAAACAGGCAAAATAATCTCTTCCTCTGAAATTTATTTGCAACAGATAATGTTCTGTTACATTTTTAATCAAGCAGATGAAGTTACATTTAAATTGAAAATCTGCTGCACTCAACTAATCAGGCAAGTAAAATTCTGAGATGATTGAATGGCCGTACAGAGCACACTATGACAGCAGGTAAGTTGTGGAATTTACCTGTCACACCACACAGCTTATTGTTCAGCCACCGCGCCTGCAAGGTAGGCGCAGAGAGGTAAGACAAAAACAGGAAAGGCATGTTGAACATATTTATAAATCCATCATATTTTAGGAAAGCACCATGAACAATGACAGGGAAAAAAAAAAAAAAGCTCCACCTCTTTCCTACAAAGAAGCCAATAAAGATTTGCATAGGTTATTCCTATCTGCTTCACACTAGTCTAAGTTGCATGTCCAGATGTGATGAGATCAAGGCACAACATGAAAACATGCATTATTTTTCTCTCAGTAAAATAAAAAGCAAGACCAAAAAAAAAATAGATAGATAGATAGATAGATAGATAGATAGATAGATAGATAGACAGACAGACAGGCAGGCAGACACATACATAAAAATAAAAAAGTCTTAGGAAAGAAACTGATTTTTCTGCTAATCCATTTCCTGGCTCTTCTACCGACTGGTCGGCAAGCTCTGTCCCACCACTTAACTCCTCTGTGCCTCAGCTCAGCCTCTGTTAAAAAATGGTAGTAATGTCCTGTCTTGGAGGTTCACTGACCAGACACTTGTGCGAACGCTGCTGGGGCAGGAGCAGCGCTCACCTGAGCTGAGAACACAGAGTTGCAGAAACATCCTGAAATACTCTGTTACATGGAAATGCCAGAAACCAGTATCTTTCATCTTCATTTTAAAATGAGATCCATACAGTCTTACGCATTACGTTTATAAATCATGCCTACCTATAATATTTTTTAGGTCAGGATCAACAGAATCTGTCACCAGCCCTCGGGAAGTGTGCCAGTTATTCTGCTTTCAAAGCCTTCACACTTTGCTGGTGCAGACACGGGTGCAGCAGCAGACGGACCCCATGGGTGAGGCAAACCCTGCTGTCCTGCCTGGTGCCCGGGCTCTCACTGCTCAAGAGGCCAGGAGCCCTGCAGAGCACCCAGGTGCCCTGGCAGCGCGTCCTGGAGCACCCGTGCCCACGGGTACTGCCGCACTGCACGCCCTGCGCCCTCCCGGCTGCACCAGCACTGGCCACGCTCCTTAACAAGGGGCTATTTCTTAAACCTGAAAAGACCAGAGACCTTAATGCACCACGGCAAACAGGCCACACGTGAAAGACTGCAGGAGCGTCGGCTTTAAATGCAGAATACTTGTCAAGTTGTTTAATTTCTGTTACTATTTGCAAAATAGTAATTAAGACTTATTTCTCCCTTTTTCCTCCAGGAATTAAATAAACTGTATTATTTGTTATTTCATTTGTTTAACGATTGTTCCTACAGCAAAAAAAAAAGTTTAGCATGGTGCCTTTGGGCAAGGGTACATCCCATGGTTTATAGTCTAGATTAGGAAAGTAAATGTTGCTTAAAAATAAAATCAATACAATAATTTAACGTTAGCATATTTTAAACAGTGCATTAGTTTACAGAGTGCAGCAGCTTTAAAACTAAAGCCTTACACAAAGAACTTTGTGTTCAAGGTAAAACACGTGATATTGAATTCTGAAAGTCCTGGCAGGGAGGGACAGTGGGGGATGTCAGGAGGAAGGTGCTGCCTCCTCCAGGGACACACACTGCATTTATGAAGCCAATGTGTATGTGATGTCTTGGAACAAAATTTATATCCTTCTTCCCCAGCAACCAGTATCTTCCCCAGCTTCACTGAAGTCACAGGATCCCTGACCTGAGTTTCTACCTGCCTCCTGGTGAACTGGCTGAGCAACGTTGGAGGAGAATCTCATGATCTCTTGTGTGATCTTCCTCACAACAGCTGGGAATGAGACTCGCCTCACATGATGCTCAGGCAGCAATCTACCACTCAAAGGAGCAGAGTATTTAGATTTCCTTCAGCTGTTGCTGAAAAGTTGATATGATTATGCCTTAAATGAATAAAGTAATTCTTCCCCTGCCAGGTGAAAAAGTTCTGTCCAAGTTTTGAAAATAATTCTGTGTTTTAAAGAGATAAGGCAACATACATCCTCCTGAGGTAGCAATGGCTTGGGAAAGAAGGGGAATCCCTACAACACACTTCCTAATTTCACTAATACCACTCTACACCAAATATATCAAGCAGCAAAAAGAAAACAAATGTTATCTGGAGTGCACTACATTCTGGATTTTCTTAACAAGCCTCAGTGAATGTGAGACGGGAAGGAAGGTGCTGCTGCGCTGGCCGAGCAGCCCCTCGGGCTCACAGCTACTGCAGAACAAAACCTGGGGGATTCTGCGCCTTTATCTGAGTGGAGTTTTGCTGGTCTTTAAAAATCATTTGCTATCCTGTAAAACAGCTGTAAAAGAACTTTATGTGAGCATTCCAAACAGAGCGTCAAGAAGGGAGATCTTTCCAAGCCTGACCCACCTGTGTGGCCATGGTGCTGCTGGAAAATGCCTCCTGTTGGATGCCCTGGGGCCCTGGCAGGAGCTGGGGCTGCAGGGGGTGAGGAGAGGAGCAAATATTCACTGTGTTGAAAGTGACTGTGCTGTGCCTGTGTGCTCCCTCACTCCTGTCACTGTGAACCAGAACATCTCTTGCTGCAGCACCAGACATCCCTCCAACTGCCCCAGGTCGGGGGCCAGGCTGGGATGTTCCAGCCACCACCTGAAGAACAGCTAAGCTTGGGCTTAGCTTTAAATGAGAATAATCCTAAATCTAGAACACATAAGC
>NW_009954615.1:317107-323174 GCF_000747805.2 Chaetura pelagica
AAATGCCTGGGCAATTTTAACATTGGGGTTTATTGTTCTAAGTAGTTCAATTTTTTTTTTCTTTAGCCCTAGTTATTTCTGTGATTTTCCCCCGCATTTAAAAAACATTCTATCATGTCAAAACTGCATAGCAACTACAGAAACCTATACACTGAGATGGATCACACATACACACACACATCCTTTTCCTAATTATCCTTTTACACACAGAGTTTTCAAACCAGATTTCATGTTGAGTTAGTATGTAAGAAATAAGCACAGACCAAAACAAAGAAGTGTTCAAATTTTAAACGCACACAGTAGAGACCAAATCTTGGGGCTGCACTCTGTTACTGTACTGCAAATTAACACAAAATTCTGCAATTTTCCAAACCTGGCACTTCATCCAACAAACATTTAAATTTCATCAGCCCCATTCAGGAAACCAAATTCCTCCCGGGTTTGAAAGAAGAGTTGTCTGGTCGCTAAGTGTCCCTGCAGGCCTGGCTGCAGCCTGCAGGCAGGCCTAGGCCCCCCATGGCAGTTCATCCTGAGCTCAGATTCCTTGGAGTCCCTCATAGAATTCCAGCACTGGGTTCACCAGCCCCACAGGCCTTGGCTGTTCCGTGTCTAACACCACCAAGGCAGTTTCTTTTACACCAAGGCAGCTTGTAGAACTGAGACCTGGAAAATATCCAAGCCTGAGACAAGATACACTATGCAATAACTTTTATTTTACAGCTTTTTAGGAGTAACTAGCAATAAAATAGTGATAAATTAATTATAACTCATGCAAGATATCATTAAAAATGAGAATTCAATGTTAAAAGTGCAATGCTTTACACTATTTGATTCTTCAACTCAGTATCTATATTGAACATTATTTTTACACATAATTTCCCATGTATAGGAAACAGAAGTTAACTGGAATTATTAACGCCCTTAAATATAATAAAGTTAAAAATTAGGATGACATAAGCCCGTAAATCCAAGAACACTAAAAACTCCTTTCAAATCAGAAGCAATTAATTTCTAATCCTTCATACATCCACAAGTACTGCAATACAGCAAAAAATTAAATTTTGCATGTATTCTAATTTATTCTATATTTAATGTGTCTTAAAATCGGTTTCTTCACAAAACCAGAAAATGAATTTTGAAAAAAAAACAGTACAGCACTATAGTGACACAGGAATGATGAAACACCACACAACTTAGAGTTACATGGTAGGTCAACAGAAGCAAGGCCCAGCAAACTCTACAATTCAACAATCAAAAACTCCTCTCTTCAGAGGATTTCTCTTCAAATCAGGTGTTTTATGGAACAAGACTGTTGTGCAGGAGTTTGGTTTATACTCCCATGCAGTGAACATGAATATTGTGCTGCTTTTTAAAATGGGGAGGAGCAGGAAATGCACCTGGAGATGCGGAGGGTCAGCAGCTCTGCCCAGGAGGCAGTGGGGCCACGTTCTGGACACACACTCAAGCCACCCACCCCCTCTGCCCTCTAGACTGCAGAAAGCAGGAGACACAAGCAGAGCAAGGCCAGGCTCTTGTGGAGAGGGGCTGAGCTCTGCTCCTGCACACAGACGTGCTGCTCTGACAACAGCTGGGATGAAACCAGCAGACTACGCCAGACTAATTCATGCTACACCACTTTTGAGCTTTTTCTCCTTTTTTTTGGTTCTGTTTTGTTTTGTTTTGTTTAATTAGAGGAAAATTGCCATGCTAAAGACAGGAAACTTACTGTAATCACAACTCTCAGGTTGCAGAATCTGGGCCTGATTATCGCAACCTATTTTCTAAGATTGTGGAGGATGGTGTGTGCAGCAGGTGAGTACTCTGACCTGACAGTTAGGGCTGAGGCTGAAAGAACATCACTGCATGCCAGGGTGCAGCAAAACCCACGCTGCCTCCTGTACAGCCTCCCCGAGCTCCTCCCACCCTTCCCTGCTGCACCAGCCCTTCCACAGATGTGTCTCTGTGCAGAGCTGCACGGTACTTCTTAAATCCAACAGTGTTTACTGGGTTGAAGGGGACCTCTGCAGTAGAGAGTGAAATAAAACCTTAATTCAATCCATTGATCTTTCCCATTACATGTTTTAATGGCGCATTTGTCACTCACATATATTGTCACACTTAAAGACTGGTGGCCCCGAGTTCAGAAATAAGGGCAAATACGAAAGAAAAAAGGCATCCACTGGAGTTTCTCTCTTGCACTAGATTTTCTCTTGCAGTCATAACAGAAGCCAAGAGGAGGCTTCAACAAAACACTGCAATGAAAACCTGAACTGAACTGCTCCTCAGTGTGACACACACATGGCGGCAGTGGAACGTGTGACACACACACGGCGGCAGGGGAACGTGGAACACACACATGGTGGTGTGACACACACGGCGGCACTGGAACGTGTGACACACACACCACGGCAGTGGAATGTGTAACACACATGGCGGCAGTGGAACGTGTGACACACACACGGCGGCAGGGGAACGTGGAACACACACATGGTGGTGTGACACACACGGCGGCACTGGAACGTGTGACACACACACCACGGCAGTGGAATGTGTAACACACATGGCGGCAGTGGAATGTGTAACACACATGGCGGCAGTGGAATGTGTAACACACATGGCGGCAGTGGAATGTGTAACACACATGGCGGCAGTGGAATGTGTAACACACATGGCGGCAGTGGAATGTGTAACACACATGGCGGCAGTGGAATGTGTAACACACATGGCGGCAGTGGAATGTGTAACACACATGGCGGCAGTGGAATGTGTAACACACATGGCGGCAGTGGAATGTGTAACACACATGGCGGCAGTGGAATGTGTAACACACATGGCGGCAGTGGAATGTGTAACACACATGGCGGCAGTGGAATGTGTAACACACATGGCGGCAGTGGAATGTGTAACACACATGGCGGCAGTGGAATGTGTAACACACATGGCGGCAGTGGAATGTGTAACACACATGGCGGCAGTGGAATGTGTAACACACATGGCGGCAGTGGAATGTGTGACACACATGGCACAGACACGGATTTGACCGATACCCGCGGCTGCAGACGCTGCGGGCGCGCTGACCTCGCCGTGCCATCTGCTCGGGTCTGCTCCGAAGCAGAACAAAAATGTGTGCGACCAAAACGCTGCCTGGATACCCCAGACTGACTCCCCCTTGATATGCAGGATTTGTAGGCAGCATGCAACGTCTCAATGCATACTCAGCGTCCATCCTGGAAAAACAAAATTAGTAAAATAACACGATCGGACTATTTCCCTGAGTTTACTGTAAAATCTGCCTTCTTGGTGGTGCACGCCTGCCTTGCACACATCCTGAATGCCAGCACAGCTTCTGGTGGGTCTCTGTGCTGCTCCAGCGATGCCTGTCGCAAATGCACCGAGAAGTTTTGCACGGAAGGATTTTAATTACTGAGGTAACGTAATCCTCAAGTTTCTGAAGCCTTAAAATCCCACCTGCCCTGCAGGGTCATCTCCATTTATTAACAAGAGGTCCCTGCCAAATGCTCTTCCTTTTAAAGACGTGAGAGATCACCAAATTGGAATTCTGCTTTTTCAAACACAAATGAAGGTGAGAAACTTGATACACCAAAGGCCCCTTGGGTTCAAAATCTGAGCCAGATAACAGGTCTTCTTGAGCTGCCTTCTTCATTCATTTAACCAAATGATGGAACAATGGCTGTTGGCATGAAACTCTGACATTTTTCGTTTTACACAGGCATAAGATGTCTTCATATTTATCCAACCTTTGCTATCCCACCTTTGTTACCTCACCTTTGCTGTCCCACCTTGGGCACAACAGATTAGCAACACACATACACAAACACACCCTAAACACCAGAAAAACCCAGGCTGATTCTATTGACACTGAAGATCCTCAGGATTCAACTTGAAGCCCTATCTGCTCCCATCACCCAGATCCCAGCTTGGCATGTCCAGTGGATTTCTGCCAGAGCCCATAAATCCTGCAGGGTCTGCAGGACATTCCAGAGGCAGCAGGTCAGCAGCTGATTTCCAGAACACCTGCAGAAAGTGGCTTTTCCTGCCGGCTTGGGTTTCTTGTACCTTATGCAAAACAGAGCAGTTTTGCACACATGATCTAAGGGCAAGGAAAGATTCTGGCTTGTGGAAAACCTCCAGACTCCCTGGACTGCTGTGCTTGCCATTCCTGGACAGCCCCTGCCCTGGAGCTGCAGCAGGGTCTTCTCCTCCTGCCTGCAGCTGTTTCTCTAGACCACCTGAGCCCTGCTCAGCACAGCTGCTCCCACATGGAACGTTCTCCCACATTGTGGTGCTCCCTTCTTCTGCCCTGGTCCTCGCTCACCCCAGTCACCTGCTGAAGGGACTGGCAGAAGTAGAGCAGGAAAGCAAACCCAGCTCAGCTGCCACCACACTCAGACGAGCTCCACCCAACCTTCTGCCCCCACCACCACCTCCAGCTTGGTTTCCACCTCAGCCTCCACAAGGAAGCTGTCAAAAAACCCAGATAAGGCGACCAGAATTTGCAGTTAAAGAGCAGCAGCATTTTGCTGGCTGGGGGTCTCCTTAGATCCTGTGCAATGAAGAAGTTACCAGCACTAACGTAAGATGACAGGAGAGGTGGAAACACCACTCAGCAAACACCAAGGACCAGGACCAAATGATGCGCTACTGTCAGCATTGACGTTCACACCACCTCATAAATTCACACAATTCACACAAATTTCTGTTGTAAACCACAGAAAACTCCCTATGCCTGCAAAATGGCATTTAGCAATTGTTTTCCTTTCTTCTTTTTTAGGTGTGATAACTAACATACACTTTGAGGCAACTATGCAGCTGGCTGCTTTCTAGCCCTCCTCATAGTTCTCAAAATGTATGAATAATTTACGAACATGACATTGACAGTATTCCAATTAAATAGCAATTTGACTGCATCTTTCACAGAATCACAGAATCATTCCAGTTGGAAAAGGCCTTTAAGGTCATTGAGTCCAACCATAACCAAACTCTACCAACCATTAACCCAGCTCTACCAAGTCAATGCTTAAACTATGCTCCTCAACACCACATCTACCCATCTCTTCAACACCTCCAGGGATGGAGACTCAACCATCTCCCTGGACAGCCTGTTCCAGTACTTAATTACCTGTTCAGTGAAGAAATTTATTTTACTATCCAATCTAAACCTGCCCTGGCACAACTTGAGGCCATTTCCTCTTGTCCTGTCACTTGTTTCTTGGGGGAAGAGACTGACCCTCCCTAGCCCAGGCAGTTGCAGAGAGTGTGCAGCCCCCTTTTCTCCAGGCTGGACACCCCCAGCTCCCTCAGCTGATCCTGCTGACACAGCCAAGATGCTGGTGACCTCTTGGCCACCTGGGCACACTGGCTCATGTTCAGCTGCTCTCAATCAACCCCCCCAGGTCCTTTTCTCCCAAGCACTTCTCAGCCACTCTTCCCCAAGCCTGGAGTGTTGCCTGGGGTTGTTGTGACCCAAGTGCAGGACCCAGCACTTGGCCTTGTTGAACCTCATACAACTGGCCTTGGCCCATGGATCCAGCCTGTCCAGGTCCCTCTGCAGACCCACAGCCCCATGGATCCAGCCTGTCCAGGTCCGTCTGCAGAGCCTTCCTACCTTCAGGCAGATCAACACTCCCTCCCTTCAAAGACAGTGAACAAGACTGGCCCCAGCACTGAGCCCTGGGGGACACCAGCTGGATTGAACTCCATCCACCACAACTCTTTGGGCTCAGCCATCAGCCCATTTTTTACCCAGCGAAGTGTATACTGGTCTAAGCCACATTTAGCCAGTTTCTCCAGGAGAATGCTGTGGGAAAGGGTGTTACAGGCCTTGCTAGGATCCAGGCAAATGACATCCAGCCCTTCTCTTATCCACCAAACAGGTTACCTTGTCGTAGAAGGAGATCAAGTTTTTAACTATCACATCTGCTATCAAAAATGTTACCTGCGTAGTTCCATACGTGAGTTCCTCATTAATTGGAATTATGTCAAGAGATGACTTTGGGGTTGGGGAGGTAGATGGCAAAAAGGCCAAGGAAAGTAATTTGAATGCTTG
>NW_009954615.1:323195-328449 GCF_000747805.2 Chaetura pelagica
GCAGGACATCTAGAGGCCATCTGCTCTGCTTTGGGTGATGGTGTAACCTGCTGGTAGAACCTGGAAGAGGCGAATAAATCTTTCAATGGAGAAAGCTGAGGAAAAAAAGAGCACACTAGCGAAACTGGCAGTAACATTTTGCCTTTTAAGGATAAAAAAAAAAGATACTCCACACTTGGGGCAATATGACTGGCAACATCCTGCTACACCAGACAGCCAGTTCCCACCTCCATCCTGCTGCTTCTGTTCTGCCAAGCTCCAGCACAGGCTGGATAGGCACACCTTGTTAGCACCAGACAGCTCAACCTAAGACTCACGTCTGCAGAAATGTAATTAATACAGCTGTACTAAGTATTTGTTGGAAAGCAGCACTCAGGAAAAATCTACCTCATGAGCTTTGGCAAGCAGAGAGGACACTGCTTAGCAGATCCAACCCTGGCAGAGGAGCCTCCCGAGAAAAGATGCTGTTTGGACAAGGTCCAGCACAGCCTGCCTGCCCTTGCTGCCCACACAACAGCAGCTAAACTAAGCAAACCTACAACCAACTCGTTCAGATTCACTGCACAAGGAGATGCAGATGCTGGGCACTGCAGGAGATTTACCATCTTGCACCTCTTGCAGGACGTGACAAAATACACCCCAAGTTCTCCTCACAGTGGCCTTGGCATTTGTAGTGAAGAGGACAATCAGGGACTGAAGCAACAAAAATCCAACCAGCACAACTGGCTAAAATGCCACTCTCCTTAATTGCATCAAAACAACAGAAATTGGACTGTAAGGAAGTGCAAGAGAGGATGGAACACGCTGTAAGTTCCAGTGAACTGCAAGGCGGAGGGGATTCAGGCCAAGGGGATGGTGTGTTCACAGCCTCGTGGTGTCCAAGGAGGGACTTGTCCAGGACTGTCCCTGACAGGCAGCCCCCCTGGGCTGCTGCGTCCAGCAGATCCCCCTCCAACAAACACCTCAACATGCCCTCCCCTCATCATCACCAGCCCAGCAGTGACTTTGGGCCTTAAACTTTTGGATTTGGTACATCTGCTCCTGTTGATGCAAGACACTGAAACCTTCAAGAAAAATGAAGCTGGCTGCGCAGCCCAACAACTTCCAGCTTTCTTTCCTTCCCTTGGATTATTGATTTATCTTAAAACACAAGGATAAACCACCTTAGTATCAGAGTCAAGAAAAGAGTTACCCTGACACCACACGTTAGTACTAAAACATCTTTCCAAAGGTCACTGTACTGAAAAGACTTAACAATTAAATTCCTCTATTATAGAATAGATATATTAGAAATTCAGCCATTTTTCACCTTTCAAAGTAACTTGTGCCAAAATTTATGTGGATTACGCACTAATTTATTAATGAAAAGAGAGTCTTCTGTTAATGACAGGTCTCTCCATTACTGTGCTTTTTGTAACGTGCAGTCAAACTAGGATTTATTCAGGTTCCTTTCTAACTTCTAGCTTCTAAAAGATCATTGTACATTTTAAGGAATCTCTCTAGATCAAAACCAAACCAAACCAAAACAACACCAACAAGACAAACAAACATAAACAACAACCAAAAAAACCAAACAAAACAGAACGAAGTGTCAAACCAAAGAATAACAAACTTTAATTCGTTACTTTAAAAGCTTTAGTAGTTGTCATGCAGCCACACTGCAGTTTCTGTAAAGCCTTTACCAGGCAACAGTGTCAAAACCAGCTCTGAAGGAGCAGCTTTCAGTGGACAAAAGCTAACAATGAAACAATCCCAAGCACTCCCAAATTAAATCCCCAGACACATCCTGTAGCAACGTCTCCTACCTAAACTCACCTCATCTTCCTGCCTCAGAAAATGAGAATGGAACAAAATTGGAAAACCTATTTCTCCATTTTTGCTGGTTTAAGAAGATTATTTAAATGCAAGAAGCTTATTATTTTGGAATTTCGCTTCATCTGGTTTTCTGGCACATTTCGGCCATTGATATTGGGGTCCAGGATAGAATGCAGTTGAACTTATTAGTGCTAATATTTTATCATCAGTCTCTGGCATTAACAACTTAGCACAACTGTGGGTTTTGCAGTTTTTTGTAACTGCTATTATCTATTCTGTGTTTAAATTACAGAAATAACTAATATGTATTTTGTCACATACACTCCATCCAAAAAATATTTTATTTAAAATTTGTGTAATTAGAGATACTATAAAGGTAAGGATTTAGCTGCAAATAAAAATACAGGGATGAGCTTTGCTAAATAAAATGTGTGTGTAGAGCTGAAATGCACACAGGCAGCGTAATTGTTTCTGAAAAGATCCAAAGAAAGTTTATTTTGAAGCTCTATGTTTATACTACATTTTGTATAAAAATTACAGCCATTGCTCTATTAACTGCGTGCTCAGAAAAAGAAAAAAAGGTCTTAAGAAAGCTCATGGCTAAAATGTAAGTGAGCAAGTCCCACGTCTTTCTGGTGGGCTGTAAGATGATCCATTCCCCCCTCCTCCTGATGTCTCTTTCAGACCACTCCCCTCTCCGTTTTAGAGGGGGACAATACCCTCGACTTCTGAATTAAAAACATATTCTTAAATCCCTGATGGTTTCAAACTCATTGCCTGCAGACCACCTTGCACCCTTCCCCTCCCCCCTGGGACCCAACACATTCTGCACCAACCACTGCGGGAAGAGCAGTATTAGTGATTTTAATTACAGTGGTAACACATAAAATACCACTGAAAACATTGTACTATATTGCAGAGCTTGTGCCACTACTTAACAAGTATACTGGAAAACAGAAAGCTGTGTTTTTACCACAAAAGGAGTCTATTCCACTGCTTAGACCAAATGTTTTATTTAATCAAGAAGCATGTCAAGTTAGGATGCTTGTACTACACGAGTAGTAAAGGAGGTTCAACATGTCACCTGTACATTAATTTGATTAACCAAGTCATTAAACAACTGCTTTCAACCCTAAGCAATGGTAATATTTATCCTCAGATCCCCTGTCCTAATTTTTGCTCACTGAACCCACACTGGCCTTTGTCAGTAATTAAAATGCAGAAATTTATGTGTCGGGAGCCGGAGAAGAGTGTGATACTGATTATTTTACATGATTTTGATTTTCCTTCCTTCCTCCTCCCGTCCTTTATTTTTTTCCCTCAGTGAGAATTGTTTGAACAGACTCTAATTTTTCATTCATTCCATACAGAATTGTGTCCTATTTGGCATTTCATTTTATTAAAAAACTTCCAAAATTATAATAATAAAGTGAAATTTTGGAAAACAAACTGAAAATAACTTGCTGACTATCTAAATTTCATGTTTGACTGGAAGAGAATTTTTCTTCTCTTCACCCCTGAATTAGTTGATATTAATTGCAATTTTTGTGTTTTTCTCATGGATAGGACGTATCCCCCTTAAAAATAAAACAACTAACTGGACATATTAATCCAGCTATCCATTTCCTCTAAAACACGATAGCCAGTGAGATCCCTGTTGTTTCCCAATCTGGTTTATCCAGGAAAATTCTGATGAGCTCACCGTGGTCGGTCCCATTAGGACAGGTGACAGAAAGCAGGTTCAGGCCAGAGTGACTTTGACATCTGACACTACCATAGCCAACACCTCCCGTCAGTGATCCTTTCCTGCTTCTCCTTTTAATTTCAGGTGGCACACCCAAAGCTAAAAGCACTATAATTACCTAAAACAAGGCATGGCTCACTTGCCCTAACCCTGACCTTGAAAACAGAAGCCCCTCAGCTGTCTGTGAATTTCCCACTGCTCGCAGCGGGAGGCAGACAGGTTTGTGCTGGTGATGGGAACACCACGATTCCCAGGGAAAAGAGGGTCAGGTTCTGCTGTGGCTGCAGGGCTCTGAGCGGCCGTGCTGCCTGCCCAGTGTGTAGGGACACCACAACCCAGACACACCACCATCCTGTCTCCTCCATGTGTTTGTGAGCTCAATGAAGCTACAGGAAAAGGGACCTACACCTGAATCAAAAGTCGCTCTTGCAGCTGCACCGTTTCTGAACTACTGACAAGGATTGTTCAGTGTATTTTCCATTTACACCTATTTTACAAGCAGCTGTCCTCCCTGTGAGATACAAACTGGAATGGAGACCTGAGGAATGGTCTCAGTTTTACCAAAAAAAAAAATCTGATATTTGCCTGGTTGAAAAAAAATGCAGTTTCCATGAAGGTATCCTTAATAACCAAATACATTTTTGGCTTCTTTTACAACACTATAAATCTACAACCATTTTTTTCAGGAAGAATTCAGTTCCCAAAGAGCCTGCTCACTCCTTCAGAGATTTTTAGCTTCACAAAGCAACTCAATATAAATCAAGCTTTGAAATAAACAAAATAAAAAGGAGTGAGGGATGACTTTGAAGGTGCATCCTCTGTGATGAGGAACAAGGGGTAATAAACTGCCTGACCAGGCTTTAAATTAACCAAGTACCTTAAACACTAGTAACTTGCAGGCTTGCAAACAGGTCTCACCATCCTGCTAGTAAAGGCACCCACGCGCATTCTAAAGGCAGTCCTGTCTTTCCATCTGCAGAACGCACGTCAGCCTCAGGTCCCACGGACTGCTGCTGGATGCTCTTTTCCACACCGTGAGAAGGCGCTAGGCAGGGAGCAAAGAGCCAGGCTTGCTCCATCTGCATGTATGTTCAGTGCCAAGACAAAACAGGCCGACAAACAGTTTCAGCCGCTTTTTTCCATTTTGATGCAATTGTGCTTTGCTGCCTCACCAGGAACTTGGGGCATTTTCCTGTGCTCCTTCTAATTATTTGAGCCTACTGCACAATGATGGTCAGATGTATATGTCCATACAAGGGAAAGCATTTTTCAGCTTTTGTCCTTTGGAGAAAGCACATGTGCGTGCCGCGAAAAAATAAATTACATCACTGACATACGTCATAAAAGTGTCAGTTGTATTTAAGAACATACTGCACTTGGAATGGAGGCTAAGATTTATTAGCTGATTTGGAAACTTCTCACTGAATGCCCCAGGGAGAGCTGAAATAACGCCTGTCAAAAAAAGGATGTCTGCAATTTGGCTGCTTTCTGAAGTTGGTACCTTGACAAAAGGCAATTTTTAAAGGCAAATCGCAAACACTCGGGTTCAGAACAGCCCGCGAGCAGCCCCAGAAACCATGAAAGCAATTCAGGACACAACAGCAGGGCCCTGGACACATCCCCCTCAGCTCCACCACTAACGTGGACAGTGAAATAAATACTTCACGGAGAGAAACAGCTCCCATTGCCCCTCCA
>NW_009954615.1:328467-329789 GCF_000747805.2 Chaetura pelagica
AGCACGGGGGGCCAGCGGGAGGCCTCCGGGGGGACCGGCCGCTCCTCCCTGCGCTGGACACGTCCTGCTTAAAAACCCCAGCAGAGCCCGGCGAACCGCGGCCTTCAGCCAGAACTGAATCCCTGCCTTTGGGAAGATACAAGACAAAACACTGGCACTTCCCTGCCTCTGCGTAAGGCTGCAGCTCAAAATAATAAAATTTAAAAGCTACAGAGGCCACAAAGGAATGCCTGGCGCTTGGTCTGCATGCTTCATTTTTGACAAAATTTTAAATATTTGCTTCTGTCATCTAAAAATCTAAAGGTTTTATATAGTTTATATAGTTTGCTGTTTTTTTTTTTTATAAGAGAACATTTAAAAAAACAAAGTGTACAAACAAAATCACTAGTATATTAACAACAAAGATTAGCACAGATATATCTCAGAAATAGACATCAACTCACTTCCCCATCAACTCACAAAAACCCCAGAACAACAGAAGTCACATATATATACATACATACACATATAAACACACACACTACAAATGCCAACTCAGTTGCCCCTGCACTCTGCTCTGATCACTGTCTCTTGATTTTTTAAAGGGATCTGCTTCAATATTTTAAAATTTTACACCAAAGTAAAATTACAGTAGTTACAAATCTGCTGCGAAAATCCCAGCAGTGCACGCCCACTCAGCTGTACTTCTGGAAGAACCAAAAGTGAAGTTAAATGGTACAGAACTGCACGTCCCCTGGAGCACACGTCCGGGAGCACGCTGAGACTTCAGCCACGTCAGTAAGGAATAAAGCCTGGAAAAGCTGCTGCCCTTTTTTTGGACCATTAGAAAAATCTCTGATGAAAAGTTGGCAACTTCTTTTCACTTCAGTTTCCTCTGTCAGGCTCCCTGCCGGATATCCCACGTGAACGCGAGGCAATGGAAAACCTGAAGCATCACACCCCGCATCTGTAACATGTACATACAAACGCACACACGTGCACATGCTTACACGTGTGTGCAGGGACGTGTACAGGCCCTGACAGGCAGCCCCGAGCACGTCGGAGCCCCCCACAGCTCCGGGGAATCCCCAGAGCTCCGCAGAGAAAGTTCTGAAGGCAAGAGACGCAGTTACCGACTCAAGTGTCTTACCTTAGGCAGTGTCTAGACTGGGAGGGACAGGCAGGGCTAAGGAATTACTGTCACCACAGAGGCTGTGAAACACCGAGTGTTTCGCTGCCTCTGCTTTAAAAGGGCAGAGAAAACTCTGGTGCTTCACCATGCACAGAGAGTTTCAAAAAGAGACCGAAAAAAGCATCTGGCAGCCTCCCCCCCTTCCCCCCCC
>NW_009954615.1:334207-336716 GCF_000747805.2 Chaetura pelagica
CCCCCCCGCCCCTCTGACTCTCCGGTTGTTGGGGTTTTAAAGGAGTTGATGGAGGAAGGTTTATCAAGCAGTGGCCAGGACCTCGCTGTGCCTGGTGCCGTGGGACCCCAAGGAAGGACGGGCACACCACAGCAGCCACAGCAGCGCGCAGGTTCACCTGCCCACTCTGGGCAAAGAGGGCTTGGCGACTGACACCAAAAGCTGCAGCACCGAGGCCTCCTCGGGGCCTGCTAGCATGTTCCCACCACCCGCACTTTCAAGGGTCAGAAGGAAGAAAAACAGCCACCACATATCAAGCCTGACACTGCACAAAGTGAAGGAACTTTCAGAATTAGCACCAAACTGGTGACAAAACACATCAGCTCCGCGTGGATCATTCTCTAGAGCATGTGGACAACTGCTCTGCTGCTCCGTAACATCAGCCACACATCATGGATCCACCACAAGATGTCCAGCTGAACAGACAGCTTTCACTTTCTTATTTTCTCATATCTAGTGATGTCATTATCTCCCAGGACATACTCAAGATAACTTGGCACTGCTGCGTACAATGCAAAATCACAGAGATCTGCAAGAGCATTGCAGGAAAAACAGACAAACGTAACCACCATCATAGCACATGAGCAGAGGCTGAGCCTGGCCGACAGGGAACCCTTCTGTCACTAACAATATTCCTGTAAAAAGAATCAGCTTAAACCTAAATTCCACAACTGGAGAAACTGCCATGTTGATGGGAAGTGCAGCTGTTCCCCAGGGACCCTCAGCAGAGGAGCTGGGCACCTCCTGCCAGGGCTCAGTGTCACGCAGGCACACTGCCTGCATCGAGAGCTGCCTGGGAGAGCCAGGGGTGCTGGGGCATCCTGCTACAGGGCAGCTTCTGATGGCAGAACTCCTCTGGTCCAGAGCTTCTCTGGAGATCAGAGGAGTCACTTTGACTTACAGGTGACAAAGTCACCACACAGCTCACTGGGGAAGCGGGGCAGGGCTGTGGAGTGCCGGGCGTGCCAGACTGCGGGTCTGGGTTGGGAGCAAGGCAAGGAGAGCTCCAACACACCCACCTGGGTCTTGCCCAGCAAAAGCTGCTGCAGGAGGGTCGGCGTGTGAAATACAGTCAGAAAAGGCATGCAATAGTTAGCAGTAGGGATACTGTAAGTACAAATTACGTGGCTAATCAGAGTATAAAGACAAGCATCATAATCACCCCAGGACTCATGTTACAGGCACCATGTGGAGGTACCTGCACATGCACAGATACTGTAATAGTCTGAGGACCAATGCCCTCCAGCTTAAAAGAGATGGGAGCCACCAACTACCAGCTGTGACACGACCAGTGGTCACTGTGATGGCAGCAGTGCCAGGTCCCTGCTCCTCAGCAGCGAGGCTGCAGCTGCAGCGCTGGCGGTGCCGGTCAGGATGCGCAGGGCTGACCCAGGGCTGGAGCTGCAGGGACAAGGGGCACGGGACCAGCCCCCCAGACTAAGGGTCCCTTTCCCTCCAAGGGTCCAGCTACAGCCCAGGGCTCATATACACGGATCTGCATCGCCCTGCCTTCTTTGGAAGGTCAGTTTTTCCCAGTCTGTAACCACTTCCAACAGGTGCTGCTGCAGGAGGGCATGTAAGACAGCCTGGACAAGCAGCCATTTTATTCCTCTGATCAATCCTTCTCTAGACTTTTACTCTCTTTTAAAATTCATTAATAAAACTCTTTTTCCCCCCTGTGCTCACTCCACATGCACGTTTGCATGGCTCAGGTCCCTTTGTAATCCAGCTCAAACTTTACTTTTTCCCTTTTTAAACCCTCAAGTACTTTGTCTTCAGTATATTCTCTGCTGCATTTTTTAATTACTTAAAAATCTTGAACTTCTCCTTCAGAAGGATTAAATCAATTTCTCATCAGTCTCCAAAAACTCAACTGCCATGTGAGAGTTTTCCCCCACCTGTAAGAGACCCAAAGAAACAGGGACAAGGAAGAAAGATCAAACTGATGACAGAAAGGGAAAAAAAAAAAATCCCCTTATAACAATCAACAGAACAGAAAAAGAAAAGGGAAAAGTCACCCAGAATTATATGACCATGTAAGCTTGGGTACTCTTGCAGAAAACCTAGTCAGTAGTCCACAGCCATGGGAAATTTAAATTAGAGCCAGGGCCTACAATAGCAGAGGCATCTGCACAGATAAAGGCCCTGCTCAGGCTGCAGGTAGACTCAGCCTAGATCTCCTCAGATTTGCAGAGGAACTTTATTAGTTTTATTAATTATTTTTTTTTCCCCCTTAAATAATCAAGAGATTCGAGTGCATCCACATTACACGGTAAAGAAGATTAAGTTTTGTTTTTTTTTTCTTTAATCAAAATATCCATATGCATGTGCTGCCTCCTCCGTGCGGGGAGCGGATGGATTCCTGCCGGAGGGGTCCTGTGCCCACCAGGCACCCCCAAACCAGGCAGCCCCCCCACTGGCAGCCCCAGGCCTCAGCTGCCATATTCTCTGAGGGAGGGTCAGGGGGGGA